>NW_027556566.1:0-42487 GCF_964204865.1 Styela clava
ACCAATAACCCTGCTAAAACGCTTAAAAACAGTGAAAAACCGTCAAAAAACACCAATAACCCTGCTAAAACGCTTAAAAACAGTGAAAAACCGTCAAAAAACACCAATAACCCTGCTAAAACGCTTAAAAACAGTGAAAAACCGTCAAAAAACACCAATAACCCTGCTAAAACGCTTAAAAACAGTGAAAAACCGTCAAAAAACACCAATAACCCTGCTAAAACGCTTAAAAACAGTGAAAAACCGTCAAAAAACACCAATAACCCTGCTAAAACGCTTAAAAACAGTGAAAAACCGTCAAAAAACACCAATAACCCTGCTAAAACGCTTAAAAACAGTGAAAAACCGTCAAAAAACACCAATAACCCTGCTAAAACGCTTAAAAACAGTGAAAAACCGTCAAAAAACACCAATAACCCTGCTAAAACGCTTAAAAACAGTGAAAAACCGTCAAAAAACACCAATAACCCTGCTAAAACGCTTAAAAACAGTGAAAAACCGTCAAAAAACACCAATAACCCTGCTAAAACGCTTAAAAACAGTGAAAAACCGTCAAAAAACACCAATAACCCTGCTAAAACGCTTAAAAACAGTGAAAAACCGTCAAAAAACACCAATAACCCTGCTAAAACGCTTAAAAACAGTGAAAAACCGTCAAAAAACACCAATAACCCTGCTAAAACGCTTAAAAACAGTGAAAAACCGTCAAAAAACACCAATAACCCTGCTAAAACGCTTAAAAACAGTGAAAAACCGTCAAAAAACACCAATAACCCTGCTAAAACGCTTAAAAACAGTGAAAAACCGTCAAAAAACACCAATAACCCTGCTAAAACGCTTAAAAACAGTGAAAAACCGTCAAAAAACACCAATAACCCTGCTAAAACGCTTAAAAACAGTGAAAAACCGTCAAAAAACACCAATAACCCTGCTAAAACGCTTAAAAACAGTGAAAAACCGTCAAAAAACACCAATAACCCTGCTAAAACGCTTAAAAACAGTGAAAAACCGTCAAAAAACACCAATAACCCTGCTAAAACGCTTAAAAACAGTGAAAAACCGTCAAAAAACACCAATAACCCTGCTAAAACGCTTAAAAACAGTGAAAAACCGTCAAAAAACACCAATAACCCTGCTAAAACGCTTAAAAACAGTGAAAAACCGTCAAAAAACACCAATAACCCTGCTAAAACGCTTAAAAACAGTGAAAAACCGTCAAAAAACACCAATAACCCTGCTAAAACGCTTAAAAACAGTGAAAAACCGTCAAAAAACACCAATAACCCTGCTAAAACGCTTAAAAACAGTGAAAAACCGTCAAAAAACACCAATAACCCTGCTAAAACGCTTAAAAACAGTGAAAAACCGTCAAAAAACACCAATAACCCTGCTAAAACGCTTAAAAACAGTGAAAAACCGTCAAAAAACACCAATAACCCTGCTAAAACGCTTAAAAACAGTGAAAAACCGTCAAAAAACACCAATAACCCTGCTAAAACGCTTAAAAACAGTGAAAAACCGTCAAAAAACACCAATAACCCTGCTAAAACGCTTAAAAACAGTGAAAAACCGTCAAAAAACACCAATAACCCTGCTAAAACGCTTAAAAACAGTGAAAAACCGTCAAAAAACACCAATAACCCTGCTAAAACGCTTAAAAACAGTGAAAAACCGTCAAAAAACACCAATAACCCTGCTAAAACGCTTAAAAACAGTGAAAAACCGTCAAAAAACACCAATAACCCTGCTAAAACGCTTAAAAACAGTGAAAAACCGTCAAAAAACACCAATAACCCTGCTAAAACGCTTAAAAACAGTGAAAAACCGTCAAAAAACACCAATAACCCTGCTAAAACGCTTAAAAACAGTGAAAAACCGTCAAAAAACACCAATAACCCTGCTAAAACGCTTAAAAACAGTGAAAAACCGTCAAAAAACACCAATAACCCTGCTAAAACGCTTAAAAACAGTGAAAAACCGTCAAAAAACACCAATAACCCTGCTAAAACGCTTAAAAACAGTGAAAAACCGTCAAAAAACACCAATAACCCTGCTAAAACGCTTAAAAACAGTGAAAAACCGTCAAAAAACACCAATAACCCTGCTAAAACGCTTAAAAACAGTGAAAAACCGTCAAAAAACACCAATAACCCTGCTAAAACGCTTAAAAACAGTGAAAAACCGTCAAAAAACACCAATAACCCTGCTAAAACGCTTAAAAACAGTGAAAAACCGTCAAAAAACACCAATAACCCTGCTAAAACGCTTAAAAACAGTGAAAAACCGTCAAAAAACACCAATAACCCTGCTAAAACGCTTAAAAACAGTGAAAAACCGTCAAAAAACACCAATAACCCTGCTAAAACGCTTAAAAACAGTGAAAAACCGTCAAAAAACACCAATAACCCTGCTAAAACGCTTAAAAACAGTGAAAAACCGTCAAAAAACACCAATAACCCTGCTAAAACGCTTAAAAACAGTGAAAAACCGTCAAAAAACACCAATAACCCTGCTAAAACGCTTAAAAACAAAAACAGTGAAAAACCGTCAAAAAACACCAATAACCCTGCTAAAACCGCTTATAAACAGTTGAAAAACCGTCAAAAACACCAATAACCCTGCTAAAACGCTTAAAAACAGTGAAAAACCGTCAAAAAACACCAATAACCCTGCTAAAACGCTTAAAAACAGTGAAAAACCGTCAAAAAACACCAATAACCCTGCTAAAACGCTTAAAAACAGTAAAAACCGTCAAAAAACACCAATAACCCTGGCTAAAAACGCTTAAAAACAGTGAAAAACCGTCAAAAAACACCAATAACCCTGCTAAAACGCTTAAAAACAGTGAAAAACCGTCAAAAAACACCAATAACCCTGCTAAAACGCTTAAAAACAGTGAAAAACCGTCAAAAAACACCAATAACCCTGCTAAAACGCTTAAAAACAGTGAAAAACCGTCAAAAAACACCAATAACCCTGCTAAAACGCTTAAAAACAGTGAAAAACCGTCAAAAAACACCAATAACCCTGCTAAAACGCTTAAAAACAGTGAAAAACCGTCAAAAAAACACCAATAACCCTGCTAAAACGCTTAAAAACAGTGAAAAACCGTCAAAAAACACCAATAACCCTGCTAAAACGCTTAAAAACAGTGAAAAACCGTCAAAAAACACCAATAACCCTGCTAAAACGCTTAAAAACAGTGAAAAACCGTCAAAAAACACCAATAACCCTGCTAAAACGCTTAAAAACAGTGAAAAACCGTCAAAAAACACCAATAACCCTGCTAAAACGCTTAAAAACAGTGAAAAACCGTCAAAAAACACCAATAACCCTGCTAAAACGCTTAAAAACAGTGAAAAACCGTCAAAAAACACCAATAACCCTGCTAAAACGCTTAAAAACAGTGAAAAACCGTCAAAAAACACCAATAACCCTGCTAAAACGCTTAAAAACAGTGAAAAACCGTCAAAAAACACCAATAACCCTGCTAAAACGCTTAAAAACAGTGAAAAACCGTCAAAAAACACCAATAACCCTGCTAAAACGCTTAAAAACAGTGAAAAACCGTCAAAAAACACCAATAACCCTGCTAAAACGCTTAAAAACAGTGAAAAACCGTCAAAAAACACCAATAACCCTGCTAAAACGCTTAAAAACAGTGAAAAACCGTCAAAAAACACCAATAACCCTGCTAAAACGCTTAAAAACAGTGAAAAACCGTCAAAAAACACCAATAACCCTGCTAAAACGCTTAAAAACAGTGAAAAACCGTCAAAAAACACCAATAACCCTGCTAAAACGCTTAAAAACAGTGAAAAACCGTCAAAAAACACCAATAACCCTGCTAAAACGCTTAAAAACAGTGAAAAACCGTCAAAAAACACCAATAACCCTGCTAAAACGCTTAAAAACAGTGAAAAACCGTCAAAAAACACCAATAACCCTGCTAAAACGCTTAAAAACAGTGAAAAACCGTCAAAAAACACCAATAACCCTGCTAAAACGCTTAAAAACAGTGAAAAACCGTCAAAAAACACCAATAACCCTGCTAAAACGCTTAAAAACAGTGAAAAACCGTCAAAAAACACCAATAACCCTGCTAAAACGCTTAAAAACAGTGAAAAACCGTCAAAAAACACCAATAACCCTGCTAAAACGCTTAAAAACAGTGAAAAACCGTCAAAAAACACCAATAACCCTGCTAAAACGCTTAAAAACAGTGAAAAACCGTCAAAAAACACCAATAACCCTGCTAAAACGCTTAGAAAACAGTGAAAAACCGTCAAAAAACACCAATAACCCTGCTAAAACGCTCAAAAACAGTGAAAAACCGTCAAAAAACACCAATAACCCTGCTAAAACGCTTAAAAACAGTGAAAAACCGTCAAAAAACACCAATAACCCTGCTAAAACGCTTAAAAACAGTGAAAAACCGTCAAAAAACACCAATAACCCTGCTAAAACGCTTAAAAACAGTGAAAAACCGTCAAAAAACACCAATAACCCTGCTAAAACGCTTAAAAACAGTGAAAAACCGTCAAAAAACACCAATAACCCTGCTAAAACGCTTGAAAACAGTGAAAAACCGTCAAAAAACACCAATAACCCTGCTAAAACGCTCAAAAACAGTGAAAAACCGTCAAAAAACACCAATAACCCTGCTAAAACGCTTAAAAACAGTGAAAAACCGTCAAAAAACACCAATAACCCTGCTAAAACGCTTAAAAACAGTGAAAAACCGTCAAAAAACACCAATAACCCTGCTAAAACGCTTAAAAACAGTGAAAAACCGTCAAAAAACACCAATAACCCTGCTAAAACGCTTAAAAACAGTGAAAAACCGTCAAAAAACACCAATAACCCTGCTAAAACGCTTAAAAACAGTGAAAAACCGTCAAAAAACACCAATAACCCTGCTAAAACGCCTAAAAACAGTGAAAACCGTCAAAAAACACCAATAACCCTGCTAAAACGCTTAAAAACAGTGAAAACCGTCAAAAACCACCAATAACCCTGCTAAAACGCTTAAAAACAGTGAAAAACCGTCAAAAAACACCAATAACCCTGCTAAAACGCTTAAAAACAGTGAAAAACCGTCAAAAAACACCAATAACCCCTGCTAAAACGCTTAAAAACAGTGAAAAACCGTCAAAAACACCAATAACCCTGCTAAAACGCTTAAAACAGTGAAAAACCGTCAAAAAACACCAATAACCCTGCTAAAACGCTTAAAAACAGTGAAAAACCGTCAAAAAACACCAATAACCCTGCTAAAACGCTTAAAAACAGTGAAAAACCGTCAAAAACACCAATAACCCTGCTAAAACGCTTAAAAACAGTGAAAAACCGTCAAAAAACACCAATAACCCTGCTAAAACGCTTAAAAACAGTGAAAAACCGTCAAAAACACCAATAACCCTGCTAAAACGCTTAAAAACAGTGAAAAACCGTCAAAAAACACCAATAACCCTGCTAAAACGCTTAAAAACAGTGAAAAACCGTCAAAAAACACCAATAACCCTGCTAAAACGCTTAAAAACAGTGAAAAACCGTCAAAAAACACCAATAACCCTGCTAAAACGCTTAAAAACAGTGAAAAACCGTCAAAAAACACCAATAACCCTGCTAAAACGCTTAAAACAGTGAAAAACCGTCAAAAAACACCAATAACCCTGCTAAAACGCTTAAAAATCAGTGAAAAACCGTCAAAAAACACCAATAACCCTGCTAAAACGCTTAAAAACAGTGAAAAACCGTCAAAAACACCAATAACCCTGCTAAAACGCTTAAAAACAGTGAAAAACCGTCAAAAACACCAATAACCCTGCTAAAACGCTTAAAAACAGTGAAAAACCGTCAAAAACACCAATAACCCTGCTAAAACGCTTAAAAACAGTGAAAAACCGTCAAAAAACACCAATAACCCTGCTAAAACGCTTAAAAACAGTGAAAAACCGTCAAAAACACCAATAACCCTGCTAAAACGCTTAAAAACAGTGAAAAACCGTCAAAAAACACCAATAACCCTGCTAAAACGCTTAAAAACAGTGAAAAACCGTTAAAAAACACCAATAACCCTGCTAAAACGCTTAAAAACAGTGAAAAACCGTCAAAAAACACCAATAACCCTGCTAAAACGCTTAAAAACAGTGAAAAACCGTCAAAAAACACCAATAACCCTGCTAAAACGCTTAAAAACAGTGAAAAACCGTCAAAAAACACCAATAACCCTGCTAAAACGCTTAAAAACAGTGAAAAACCGTCAAAAAACACCAATAACCCTGCTAAAACGCTTAAAAACAGTGAAAAACCGTCAAAAAACACCAATAACCCTGCTAAAACGCTTAAAACAGTGAAAAACCGTCAAAAACACCAATAACCCTGCTAAAACGCTTAAAAACAGTGAAAAACCGTCAAAAAACACCAATAACCCTGCTAAAACGCTTAAAAACAGTGAAAAACCGTCAAAAAACACCAATAACCCTGCTAAAACGCTTAAAAACAGTGAAAAACCGTCGAAAAACACCAATAACCCTGCTAAAACGCTTAAAAACAGAGAAAAACCGTCAGAAAACACCAATAACCCTGCTAAAACGCTTAAAAACAGTGAAAAACCGTCAAAAAACACCAATAACCCTGCTAAAACGCTTAAAAACAGTGAAAAACCGTCAAAAAACACCAATAACCCTGCTAAAACGCTTGAAAACAGTGAAAAACCGTCAAAAAACATCAATAACCCTGCTAAAACGCTTAAAACAGTGAAAAACCGTCAAAAAACACCAATAACCCTGCTAAAACGCTTTAAAACAGTGAAAACCCGTCAAAAAACACCAATAACCCTGCTAAAACGCTTAAAAACAGTGAAAAACCGTCAAAAAAACACCAATAACCCTGCTAAAACGCTTAAAAACAGTGAAAAACCGTCAAAAAACACCAATAACCCTGCTAAAACGCTTAAAAACAGTGAAAAACCGTTAAAAAACACCAATAACCATGCTAAAACGCTTAAAAACAGTGAAAAACCGTCAAAAAACACCAATAACCCTACTAAAACGCTTAAAACAGTGAAAAACCGTCAAAAAAACACCAATAACCCTGCTAAAACGCTTAAAAACAGTGAAAAACCGTCAAAAAACACCAATAACCCTGCTAAAACGCTTAAAAACAGTGAAAAACCGTCAAAAAACACCAATAACCCTTAACCCTGCTAAAACGCTTAAAAACAGTGAAAAACCGTCAAAAAACACCAATAACCCTGCTAAAACGCTTAAAAACAGTGAAAAACCGTCAAAAAACACCAATAACCCTGCTAAAACGCTTAAAAACAGTGAAAAACCGTCAAAAAACACCAATAACCCTGCTAAAACGCTTAAAAACAGTGAAAAACCGTCAAAAAACACCAATAACCCTGCTAAAACGCTTAAAAACAGTGAAAAACCGTCAAAAAACACCAATAACCCTGCTAAAACGCTTAAAAACAGTGAAAAACCGTCAAAAAACACCAATAACCCTGCTAAAACGCTTAAAAACAGTGAAAAACCGTCAAAAAACACCAATAACCCTGCTAAAACGCTTAAAAACAGTGAAAAACCGTCAAAAAACACCAATAACCCTGCTAAAACGCTTAAAAACAGTGAAAAACCGTCAAAAAACACCAATAACCCTGCTAAAACGCTTAAAAACAGTGAAAAACCGTCAAAAAACACCAATAACCCTGCTAAAACGCTTAAAAACAGTGAAAAACCGTCAAAAACACCAATAACCCTGCTAAAACGCTTAAAAACAGTGAAAAACCGTCAAAAAACACCAATAACCCTGCTAAAACGCTTAAAAACAGTGAAAAACCGTCAAAAAACACCAATAACCCTGCTAAAACGCTTAAAAACAGTGAAAAACCGTCAAAAAACACCAATAACCCTGCCTAAACGCTTAAAAACAGTGAAAAACCGTCAAAAAACACCAATAACCCCTGCTAAAACGCTTAAAAACAGTGAAAAACCGTCAAAAAACACCAATAACCCTGCTAAAACGCTTAAAAACAGTGAAAAACCGTCAAAAAACACCAATAACCCTGCTAAAACGCTTAAAATCAGTGAAAAACCGTCAAAAAACACCAATAACCCTGCTAAAACGCTTAAAAACAGTGAAAAATCGTCAAAAAACACCAATAACCCTGCTAAAACGCTTAAAAACAGTGAAAAACCGTCAAAAACACCAATAACCCTGCTAAAACGCTTAAAAACAGTGAAAAAACCGTCAAAAAACACCAATAACCCTGCTAAAACGCTTAAAAACAGTGAAAACCGTCAAAAAACACCAATAACCCTGCTAAAACGCTTAAAACAGTGAAAAACCGTCAAAAAACACCAATAACCCTGCTAAAACGCTTAAAAACAGTGAAAAACCGTCAAAAAACACCAATAACCCTGCTAAAACGCTTAAAAACAGTGAAAAACCGTCAAAAAACACCAATAACCCTGCTAAAACGCTTAAAAACAGTGAAAAACCGTCAAAAAACACCAATAACCCTGCTAAAACGCTTAAAAACAGTGAAAAACCGTCAAAAAACACCAATAACCCTGCTAAAACGCTTAAAAACAGTGAAAAACCGTCAAAAAACACCAATAACCCTGCTAAAACGCTTAAAAACAGTGAAAAACCGTCAAAAAACACCAATAACCCTGCTAAAACGCTTAAAAACAGTGAAAAACCGTCAAAAAACACCAATAACCCTGCTAAAACGCTTAAAAACAGTGAAAAACCGTCAAAAAACACCAATAACCCTGCTAAAACGCTTAAAAACAGTGAAAAACCGTCAAAAAACACCAATAACCCTGCTAAAACGCTTAAAAACAGTGAAAAACCGTCGAAAAACACCAATAACCCTGCTAAAACGCTTAAAAACAGAGAAAAACGTCAGAAAACACCAATAACCCTGCTAAAACGCTTAAAAACAGTGAAAAACCGTCAAAAAACACCAATAACCCTGCTAAAACGCTTAAAAACAGTGAAAAACCGTCAAAAAACACCAATAACCCTGCTAAAACGCTTGAAAACAGTGAAAAACCGTCAAAAAACATCAATAACCCTGCTAAAACGCTTAAAAACAGTGAAAAACCGTCAAAAAACACCAATAACCCTGCTAAAACGCTTTAAAACAGTGAAAACCCGTCAAAAAACACCAATAACCCTGCTAAAACGCTTAAAAACAGTGAAAAACCGTCAAAAAACACCAATAACCCTGCTAAAACGCTTAAAAACAGTGAAAAACCGTCAAAAAACACCAATAACCCTGCTAAAACGCTTAAAAACAGTGAAAAACCGTTAAAAAACACCAATAACCATGCTAAAACGCTTAAAAACAGTGAAAAACCGTCAAAAAACACCAATAACCCTACTAAACGCTTAAAAACAGTGAAAAACCGTCAAAAAACACCAATAACCCTGCTAAAACGCTTAAAAACAGTGAAAAACCGTCAAAAAACACCAATAACCCTGCTAAAACGCTTAAAAACAGTGAAAAACCGTCAAAAAACACCAATAACCCTTAACCCTGCTAAAACGCTTAAAAACAGTGAAAAACCGTCAAAAAACACCAATAACCCTGCTAAAACGCTTAAAAACAGTGAAAAACCGTCAAAAAACACCAATAACCCTGCTAAAACGCTTAAAAACAGTGAAAAACCGTCAAAAAACACCAATAACCCTGCTAAAACGCTTAAAACAGTGAAAAACCGTCAAAAAACATCAATAACCCTGCTAAAACGCTTAAAAACAGTGAAAAACCGTCAAAAAACACCAATAACCCTGCTAAAACGCTTAAAATCAGTGAAAAACCGTCAAAAAACAACAATAACCCTGCTAAAACGCTTAAAAACAGTGAAAAACCGTCAAAAAACACCAATAACCCTGCTAAAACGCTTAAAAACAGTGAAAAACCGTCAAAAAACACCAATAACCCTGCTAAAACGCTTAGAAACAGTGAAAAACCGTCAAAAAACACCAATAACCCTGCTAAAACGCTTAAAAACAGTGAAAAACCGTCAAAAAACACCAATAACCCTGCTAAAACGCTTAAAAACAGTGAAAAACCGTTAAAAAACACCAATAACCCTGCTAAAACGCTTAAAAACAGTGAAAAGCCGTCAAAAAACACCAATAACCCTGCTAAAACGCTTGAAAACAGTGAAAAACCGTCAAAAAACACCAATAACCCTGCTAAAACGCTCAAAAACAGTGAAAAACCGTCAAAAAACACCAATAACCCTGCTAAAACGCTTAAAAACAGTGAAAAACCGTCAAAAAACATCAATAACCCTGCTAAAACGCTTAAAATCAGTGAAAAACCGTCAAAAAACACCAATAACCCTGCTAAAACGCTTAAAAACAGTGAAAAACCGTCAAAAAACACCAATAACCCTGCTAAAACGCTTAAAAACAGTGAAAAAACCGTCAAAAAACACCAATAACCCTGCTAAAACGCTTGAAAACAGTGAAAAACCGTCAAAAAACACCAATAACCCTGCTAAAACGCTCAAAAACAGTGAAAAACCGTCAAAAAACACCAATAACCCTGCTAAAACGCTTAAAAACAGTGAAAAACCGTCAAAAAACACCAATAACCCTGCTAAAACGCTTAAAATCAGTGAAAAACCGTCAAAAAACACCAATAACCCTGCTAAAACGCTTAAAAACAGTGAAAAACCGTCAAAAAACACCAATAACCCTGCTAAAACGCTTAAAAACAGTGAAAAACCGTCAAAAAACACCAATAACCCTGCTAAAACGCTTAAAAACAGTGAAAAACCGTCAAAAAACACCAATAACCCTACTAAAACGCTTAAAAACAGTGAAAAACCGTCAAAAAACACCAATAACCCTGCTAAAACGCTTAAAACAGTGAAAAACCGTCAAAAAACACCAATAACCCTGCTAAAACGCTTAAAAACAGTGAAAAACCGTCAAAAAACACCAATAACCCTGCTAAACGCTTAAAAACAGTGAAAAACCGTCAAAAAACACCAATAACCCTGCTAAAACGCTTAAAAACAGTGAAAAACCGTCAAAAAACACCAATAACCCTGCTAAAACGCTTAAAAACAGTGAAAAACCGTCAAAAAACACCAATAACCCTGCTAAAACGCTTAAAAACAGTGAAAAACCGTCAAAAAACACCAATAACCCTGCTAAAACGCTTAAAATCAGTGAAAAACCGTCAAAAAACACCAATAACCCTGCTAAAACGCTTAAAAACAGTGAAAAACCGTCAAAAAACACCAATAACCCTGCTAAAACGCTTAAAACAGTGAAAAACCGTCAAAAAACACCAATAACCCTGCTAAAACGCTTAGAAACAGTGAAAAACCGTCAAAAAACACCAATAACCCTGCTAAAACGCTTAAAAACAGTGAAAAACCGTCAAAAAACACCAATAACCCTGCTAAAACGCTTAAAAACAGTGAAAAACCGTTAAAAAACACCAATAACCCTGCTAAAACGCTTAAAAACAGTGAAAAGCCGTCAAAAAACACCAATAACCCTGCTAAAACGCTTGAAAACAGTGAAAAACCGTCAAAAAACACCAATAACCCCTGCTAAAACGCTCAAAAACAGTGAAAAACCGTCAAAAACACCAATAACCCTGCTAAAACGCTTAAAAACAGTGAAAAACCGTCAAAAAACACCAATAACCCTGCTAAAACGCTTAAAATCAGTGAAAAACCGTCAAAAAAACACCAATAACCCTGCTAAAACGCTTAAAAACAGTGAAAAACCGTCAAAAAACACCAATAACCCTGCTAAAACGCTTAAAACAGTGAAAAACCGTCAAAAAACACCAATAACCCTGCTAAAACGCTTGAAAACAGTGAAAAACCGTCAAAAAACACCAATAACCCTGCTAAAACGCTCAAAAACAGTGAAAAACCGTCAAAAAACACCAATAACCCTGCTAAAACGCTTAAAAAACAGTGAAAAACCGTCAAAAACACCAATAACCCTGCTAAAACGCTTAAAATCAGTGAAAAACCGTCAAAAACACCAATAACCCTGCTAAAACGCTTAAAAACAGTGAAAAACCGTCAAAAAACACCAATAACCCTGCTAAAACGCTTAAAAACAGTGAAAATCCGTCAAAAACACCAATAACCCTGCTAAAACGCTTAAAAACAGTGAAAAACCGTCAAAAAAACACCAATAACCCTGCTGAAACGCCTAAAAACAGTGAAAAACCGTCAAAAAACACCAATAACCCTGCTAAAACGCTTAAAAACAGTGAAAAACCGTCAAAAAACACAATAACCCTGCTAAAACGCTTAAAAACAGTGAAAAACCGTCAAAAAACACCAATAACCCTGCTAAAACGCTTAAAAACAGTGAAAAACCGTCAAAAAACACCAATAACCCTGCTAAAACGCTTAAAAACAGTGAAAAACCGTCAAAAAACACCAATAACCCTGCTAAAACGCTTAAAAACAGTGAAAAACCGTCAAAAAACACCAATAACCCTGCTAAAACGCTTAAAAACAGTGAAAAACCGTCAAAAACACCAATAACCCTGCTAAAACGCTTAAAAACAGTGAAAAACCGTCAAAAAAACACCAATAACCCTGCTAAAACGCTTAAAAACAGTGAAAAACCGTCAAAAAACACCAATAACCCTGCTAAAACGCTTAAAAACAGTGAAAAACCGTCAAAAAACACCAATAACCCTGCTAAAACGCTTAAAATCAGTGAAAAACCGTCAAAAAACACCAATAACCCTGCTAAAACGCTTAAAAACAGTGAAAAACCGTCAAAAAACATCAATAACCCTGCTAAAACGCTTAAAAACAGTGAAAAACCGTCAAAAAACACCAATAACCCTGCTAAAACGCTTAAAAACAGTGAAAAACCGTCAAAAAACACCAATAACCCTGCTAAAACGCTTAAAAACAGTGAAAAACCGTCAAAAAACACCAATAACCCTGCTAAAACGCTTAAAAACAGTGAAAAACCGTCAAAAAACACCAATAACCCTGCTAAAACGCTTAAAAACAGTGAAAAACCGTCAAAAAACACCAATAACCCTGCTAAAACGCTTAAAAACAGTGAAAAACCGTCAAAAAACATCAATAACCCTGCTAAAACGCTTAAAAACAGTGAAAAACCGTCAAAAAACACCAATAACCCTGCTAAAACGCTTAAAAACAGTGAAAAACCGTCAAAAAACACCAATAACCCTGCTAAAACGCTTAAAAACAGTGAAAAACCGTCAAAAAACACCAATAACCCTGCTAAAACGCTTGAAAACAGTGAAAAACCGTCAAAAAACATCAATAACCCTGCTAAAACGCTTAAAAACAGTGAAAAACCGTCAAAAAACACCAATAACCCTGCTAAAACGCTTTAAAACAGTGAAAAACCGTCAAAAAACACCAATAACCCTGCTAAAACGCTTAAAAACAGTGAAAAACCGTCAAAAAACACCAATAACCCTGCTAAAACGCTTAAAAACAGTGAAAAACCGTCAAAAAACACCAATAACCCTGCTAAAACGCTTAAAAACAGTGAAAAACCGTTAAAAAACACCAATAACCATGCTAAAACGCTTAAAAACAGTGAAAAACCGTCAAAAAACACCAATAACCCTACTAAAACGCTTAAAAACAGTGAAAAACCGTCAAAAAACACCAATAACCCTGCTAAAACACTTAAAAACAGTGAAAAACCGTCAAAAAACACCAATAACCCTGCTAAAACGCTTAAAAACAGTGAAAAACCGTCAAAAAACACCAATAACCCTTAACCCTGCTAAAACGCTTAAAAACAGTGAAAAACCGTCAAAAAACACCAATAACCCTGCTAAAACGCTTAAAAACAGTGAAAAACCGTCAAAAACACCAATAATCCTGCTAAAACGCTTAAAAACAGTGAAAAACCGTCAAAAAACACCAATAACCCTGCTAAAACGCTTAAAAACAGTGAAAAACCGTCAAAAAACATCAATAACCCTGCTAAAACGCTTAAAAACAGTGAAAAACCGTCAAAAAACACCAATAACCCTGCTAAAACGCTTAAAATCAGTGAAAAACCGTCAAAAAACACCAATAACCCTGCTAAAACGCTTAAAAACAGTGAAAAACCGTCAAAAAACACCAATAACCCTGCTAAAACGCTTAAAAACAGTGAAAAACCGTCAAAAAACACCAATAACCCTGCTAAAACGCTTAGAAACAGTGAAAAACCGTCAAAAAACACCAATAACCCTGCTAAAACGCTTAAAAACAGTGAAAAACCGTCAAAAAACACCAATAACCCTGCTAAAACGCTTAAAAACAGTGAAAAACCGTTAAAAAACACCAATAACCCTGCTAAAACGCTTAAAAACAGTGAAAAGCCGTCAAAAAACACCAATAACCCTGCTAAAACGCTTGAAAACAGTGAAAAACCGTCAAAAAACACCAATAACCCTGCTAAAACGCTCAAAAACAGTGAAAAACCGTCAAAAAACACCAATAACCCTGCTAAAACGCTTAAAAACAGTGAAAAACCGTCAAAAAACATCAATAACCCTGCTAAAACGCTTAAAATCAGTGAAAAACCGTCAAAAAACACCAATAACCCTGCTAAAACGCTTAAAAACAGTGAAAAACCGTCAAAAAACACCAATAACCCTGCTAAAACGCTTAAAAACAGTGAAAAACCGTCAAAAAACACCAATAACCCTGCTAAAACGCTTGAAAACAGTGAAAAACCGTCAAAAAACACCAATAACCCTGCTAAAACGCTCAAAAACAGTGAAAAACCGTCAAAAAACACCAATAACCCTGCTAAAACGCTTAAAAACAGTGAAAAACCGTCAAAAAACACCAATAACCCTGCTAAAACGCTTAAAATCAGTGAAAAACCGTCAAAAAACACCAATAACCCTGCTAAAACGCTTAAAAACAGTGAAAAACCGTCAAAAAACACCAATAACCCTGCTAAAACGCTTAAAAACAGTGAAAAACCGTCAAAAAACACCAATAACCCTGCTAAAACGCTTAAAAACAGTGAAAAACCGTCAAAAAACACCAATAACCCTGCTAAAACGCTTAAAAACAGTGAAAAACCGTCAAAAAACACCAATAACCCTGCTAAAACGCTTAAAAACAGTGAAAAACCGTCAAAAACACCAATAACCCTGCTAAAACGCTTAAAAACAGTGAAAAACCGTCAAAAAACACCAATAACCCTGCTAAAACGCTTAAAAACAGTGAAAAACCGTCAAAAAACACCAATAACCCTTAACCCTGCTAAAACGCTTAAAAACAGTGAAAAACCGTCAAAAACACCAATAACCTCTAAAAGCTAAACAAAACAGTGAAAAACCGTCAAAAAACACCAATAACCCTGCTAAAACGCTTAAAAACAGTGAAAAACCGTCAAAAAACACCAATAACCCTGCTAAAACGCTTAAAAACAGTGAAAAACCGTCAAAAAACACCAATAACCCTGCTAAAACGCTTAAAAACAGTGAAAAACCGTCAAAAAACACCAATAACCCTGCTAAAACGCTTAAAAACAGTGAAAAACCGTCAAAAAACACCAATAACCCTGCTAAAACGCTTAAAAACAGTGAAAAACCGTCAAAAACACCAATAACCCTGCTAAAACGCTTAAAAACAGTGAAAAACCGTCAAAAAACACCAATAACCCTGCTAAAACGCTTAAAAACAGTGAAAAACCGTCAAAAAACACCAATAACCCTGCTAAAACGCTTAAAAACAGTGAAAAACCGTCAAAAAACACCAATAACCCTGCTAAAACGCTTAAAAACAGTGAAAAACCGTCAAAAAACACCAATAACCCTGCTAAAACGCTTAAAAACAGTGAAAAACCGTCAAAAAACACCAATAACCCTGCTAAAACGCTTAAAAACAGTGAAAAACCGTCAAAAAACACCAATAACCCTGCTAAAACGCTTAAAAACAGTGAAAAACCGTCAAAAAACACCAATAACCCTGCTAAAACGCTTAAAAACAGTGAAAAGCCGTCAAAAAACACCAATAACCCTGCTAAAACGCTTAAAAACAGTGAAAAACCGTCAAAAAACACCAATAACCCTGCTAAAACGCTTAAAAACAGTGAAAAACCGTCAAAAAACACCAATAACCCTGCTAAAACGCTTAAAAACAGTGAAAAACCGTCAAAAAACACCAATAACCCTGCTAAAACGCTTAAAAACAGTGAAAAGCCGTCAAAAAACACCAATAACCCTGCTAAAACGCTTGAAAACAGTGAAAAACGGTCAAAAAACACCAATAACCCTGCTAAAACGCTCAAAAACAGTGAAAAACCGTCAAAAAACACCAATAACCCTGCTAAAACGCTTAAAAACAGTGAAAAACCGTCAAAAAACATCAATAACCCTGCTAAAACGCTTAAAATCAGTGAAAAACCGTCAAAAAACACCAATAACCCTGCTAAAACGCTTAAAAACAGTGAAAAACCGTCAAAAAACACCAATAACCCTGCTAAAACGCTTAAAAACAGTGAAAAACCGTCAAAAAACACCAATAACCCTGCTAAAACGCTTGAAAACAGTGAAAAACCGTCAAAAAACACCAATAACCCTGCTAAAACGCTCAAAAACAGTGAAAAACCGTCAAAAAACACCAATAACCCTGCTAAAACGCTTAAAAACAGTGAAAAACCGTCAAAAAACACCAATAACCCTGCTAAAACGCTTAAAATCAGTGAAAAACCGTCAAAAAACACCAATAACCCTGCTAAAACGCTTAAAAACAGTGAAAAACCGTCAAAAAACACCAATAACCCTGCTAAAACGCTTAAAAACAGTGAAAAACCGTCAAAAAACACCAATAACCCTGCTAAAACGCTTAAAAACAGTGAAAAACCGTCAAAAAACACCAATAACCCTGCTAAAACGCTTAAAAACAGTGAAAAACCGTCAAAAAACACCAATAACCCTGCTAAAACGCTTAAAAACAGTGAAAAACCGTCAAAAACACCAATAACCCTGCTAAAACGCTTAAAAACAGTGAAAAACCGTCAAAAAACACCAATAACCCTGCTAAAACGCTTAAAAACAGTGAAAAACCGTCAAAAAACACCAATAACCCTTAACCCTGCTAAAACGCTTAAAAACAGTGAAAAACCGTCAAAAAACACCAATAACCCTGCTAAAACGCTTAAAAACAGTGAAAAACCGTCAAAAAACATCAATAACCCTGCTAAAACGCTTAAAAACAGTGAAAAACCGTCAAAAAACACCAATAACCCTGCTAAAACGCTTAAAATCAGTGAAAAACCGTCAAAAAACACCAATAACCCTGCTAAAACGCTTAAAAACAGTGAAAAACCGTCAAAAAACACCAATAACCCTGCTAAAACGCTTAAAAACAGTGAAAAACCGTCAAAAAACACCAATAACCCTGCTAAAACGCTTGAAAACAGTGAAAAACCGTCAAAAAACACCAATAACCCTGCTAAAACGCTTAAAAACAGTGAAAAACCGTCAAAAAACACCAATAACCCTTAACCCTGCTAAAACGCTTAAAAACAGTGAAAAACCGTCAAAAAACACCAATAACCCTGCTAAAACGCTTAAAAACAGTGAAAAACCGTCAAAAAACATCAATAACCCTGCTAAAACGCTTAAAAACAGTGAAAAACCGTCAAAAAACACCAATAACCCTGCTAAAACGCTTAAAATCAGTGAAAAACCGTCAAAAAACACCAATAACCCTGCTAAAACGCTTAAAAACAGTGAAAAACCGTCAAAAAACACCAATAACCCTGCTAAAACGCTTAAAAACAGTGAAAAACCGTCAAAAAACACCAATAACCCTGCTAAAACGCTTGAAAACAGTGAAAAACCGTCAAAAAACACCAATAACCCTGCTAAAACGCTCAAAAACAGTGAAAAACCGTCAAAAAACACCAATAACCCTGCTAAAACGCTTAAAAACAGTGAAAAACCGTCAAAAAACACCAATAACCCTGCTAAAACGCTTAAAATCAGTGAAAAACCGTCAAAAAACACCAATAACCCTGCTAAAACGCTTAAAAACAGTGAAAAACCGTCAAAAAACACCAATAACCCTGCTAAAACGCTTAAAAACAGTGAAAAACCGTCAAAAAACACCAATAACCCTGCTAAAACGCTTAAAAACAGTGAAAAACCGTCAAAAAACACCAATAACCCTGCTAAAACGCTTAAAAACAGTGAAAAACCGTCAAAAAACACCAATAACCCTGCTAAAACGCTTAAAAACAGTGAAAAACCGTCAAAAACACCAATAACCCTGCTAAAACGCTTAAAAACAGTGAAAAACCGTCAAAAAACACCAATAACCCTGCTAAAACGCTTAAAAACAGTGAAAAACCGTCAAAAAACACCAATAACCCTTAACCCTGCTAAAACGCTTAAAAACAGTGAAAAACCGTCAAAAAACACCAATAACCCTGCTAAAACGCTTAAAAACAGTGAAAAACCGTCAAAAAACACCAATAACCCTGCTAAAACGCTTAAAAACAGTGAAAAACCGTCAAAAAACACCAATAACCCTGCTAAAACGCTTAAAAACAGTGAAAAACCGTCAAAAAACACCAATAACCCTGCTAAAACGCTTAAAAACAGTGAAAAACCGTCAAAAAACACCAATAACCCTGCTAAAACGCTTAAAAACAGTGAAAAACCGTCAAAAAACACCAATAACCCTGCTAAAACGCTTAAAAACAGTGAAAAACCGTCAAAAAACACCAATAACCCTGCTAAAACGCTTAAAAACAGTGAAAAACCGTCAAAAAACACCAATAACCCTGCTAAAACGCTTAAAAACAGTGAAAAACCGTCAAAAAACACCAATAACCCTGCTAAAACGCTTAAAAACAGTGAAAAACCGTCAAAAAACACCAATAACCCTGCTAAAACGCTTAAAAACAGTGAAAAACCGTCAAAAAACACCAATAACCCTGCTAAAACGCTTAAAAACAGTGAAAAACCGTCAAAAAACACCAATAACCCTGCTAAAACGCTTAAAAACAGTGAAAAACCGTCAAAAAACACCAATAACCCTGCTAAAACGCTTAAAAACAGTGAAAAACCGTCAAAAAACACCAATAACCCTGCTAAAACGCTTAAAAACAGTGAAAAACCGTCAAAAAACACCAATAACCCTGCTAAAACGCTTAAAAACAGTGAAAAACCGTCAAAAAACACCAATAACCCTGCTAAAACGCTTAAAATCAGTGAAAAACCGTCAAAAAACACCAATAACCCTGCTAAAACGCTTAAAAACAGTGAAAAACCGTCAAAAAACACCAATAACCCTGCTAAAACGCTTAAAAACAGTGAAAAACCGTCAAAAACACCAATAACCCTGCTAAAACGCTTAAAAACAGTGAAAAACCGTCAAAAAACACCAATAACCCTGCTAAAACGCTTAAAAACAGTGAAAAACCGTCAAAAAACACCAATAACCCTGCTAAAACGCTTAAAAACAGTGAAAAACCGTCAAAAAACACCAATAACCCTGCTAAAACGCTTAAAAACAGTGAAAAACCGTCAAAAAACACCAATAACCCTGCTAAAACGCTTAAAAACAGTGAAAAACCGTTAAAAAACACCAATAACCCTGCTAAAACGCTTAAAAACAGTGAAAAACCGTCAAAAAACACCAATAACCCTGCTAAAACGCTTAAAAACAGTGAAAAACCGTCAAAAAACACCAATAACCCTGCTAAAACGCTTAAAAACAGTGAAAAACCGTCAAAAAACACCAATAACCCTGCTAAAACGCTTAAAAACAGTGAAAAACCGTCAAAAAACACCAATAACCCTGCTAAAACGCTTAAAAACAGTGAAAAACCGTCAAAAAACACCAATAACCCTGCTAAAACGCTTAAAAACAGTGAAAAACCGTCAAAAAACACCAATAACCCTGCTAAAACGCTTAAAAACAGTGAAAAACCGTCAAAAAACACCAATAACCCTGCTAAAACGCTTAAAAACAGTGAAAAACCGTCAAAAAACACCAATAACCCTGCTAAAACGCTTAAAAACAGTGAAAAACCGTCGAAAAACACCAATAACCCTGCTAAAACGCTTAAAAACAGAGAAAAACCGTCAGAAAACACCAATAACCCTGCTAAAACGCTTAAAAACAGTGAAAAACCGTCAAAAAACACCAATAACCCTGCTAAAACGCTTAAAAACAGTGAAAAACCGTCAAAAAACACCAATAACCCTGCTAAAACGCTTGAAAACAGTGAAAAACCGTCAAAAACATCAATAACCCTGCTAAAACGCTTAAAAACAGTGAAAAACCGTCAAAAAACACCAATAACCCTGCTAAAACGCTTTAAAACAGTGAAAACCCGTCAAAAAACACCAATAACCCTGCTAAAACGCTTAAAAACAGTGAAAAACCGTCAAAAAACACCAATAACCCTGCTAAAACGCTTAAAAACAGTGAAAAACCGTCAAAAAACACCAATAACCCTGCTAAAACGCTTAAAAACAGTGAAAAACCGTTAAAAAACACCAATAACCATGCTAAAACGCTTAAAAACAGTGAAAAACCGTCAAAAAACACCAATAACCCTACTAAAACGCTTAAAAACAGTGAAAAACCGTCAAAAAACACCAATAACCCTGCTAAAACGCTTAAAAACAGTGAAAAACCGTCAAAAAACACCAATAACCCTGCTAAAACGCTTAAAAACAGTGAAAAACCGTCAAAAAACACCAATAACCCTTAACCCTGCTAAAACGCTTAAAAACAGTGAAAAACCGTCAAAAAACACCAATAACCCTGCTAAAACGCTTAAAAACAGTGAAAAACCGTCAAAAACACCAATAACCCTGCTAAAACGCTTAAAAACAGTGAAAAACCGTCAAAAAACACCAATAACCCTGCTAAAACGCTTAAAAACAGTGAAAAACCGTCAAAAAACATCAATAACCCTGCTAAAACGCTTAAAAACAGTGAAAAACCGTCAAAAAACACCAATAACCCTGCTAAAACGCTTAAAATCAGTGAAAAACCGTCAAAAAACAACAATAACCCTGCTAAAACGCTTAAAAACAGTGAAAAACCGTCAAAAAACACCAATAACCCTGCTAAAACGCTTAAAAACAGTGAAAAACCGTCAAAAACACCAATAACCCTGCTAAAACGCTTAGAAACAGTGAAAAACCGTCAAAAAACACCAATAACCCTGCTAAAACGCTTAAAAACAGTGAAAAACCGTCAAAAAACACCAATAACCCTGCTAAAACGCTTAAAAACAGTGAAAAACCGTTAAAAAACACCAATAACCCTGCTAAAACGCTTAAAAACAGTGAAAAGCCGTCAAAAAACACCAATAACCCTGCTAAAACGCTTGAAAACAGTGAAAAACCGTCAAAAAACACCAATAACCCTGCTAAAACGCTCAAAAACAGTGAAAAACCGTCAAAAAACACCAACAACCCTGCTAAAACGCTTAAAAACAGTGAAAAACCGTCAAAAAACATCAATAACCCTGCTAAAACGCTTAAAATCAGTGAAAAACCGTCAAAAAACACCAATAACCCTGCTAAAACGCTTAAAAACAGTGAAAAACCGTCAAAAAACACCAATAACCCTGCTAAAACGCTTAAAAACAGTGAAAAACCGTCAAAAACACCAATAACCCTGCTAAAACGCTTGAAAACAGTGAAAAACCGTCAAAAAACACCAATAACCCTGCTAAAACGCTCAAAAACAGTGAAAAACCGTCAAAAAACACCAATAACCCTGCTAAAACGCTTAAAAACAGTGAAAAACCGTCAAAAAACACCAATAACCCTGCTAAAACGCTTAAAATCAGTGAAAAACCGTCAAAAAACACCAATAACCCTGCTAAAACGCTTAAAAACAGTGAAAAACCGTCAAAAAACACCAATAACCCTGCTAAAACGCTTAAAAACAGTTAAAAACCGTCAAAAAACACCAATAACCCTGCTAAAACGCTTAAAAACAGTGAAAAACCGTCAAAAAACACCAATAACCCTACTAAAACGCTTAAAAACAGTGAAAAACCGTCAAAAACACCAATAACCCTGCTAAAACGCTTAAAAACAGTGAAAAACCGTCAAAAAACACCAATAACCCTGCTAAAACGCTTAAAACAGTGAAAAACCGTCAAAAACACCAATAACCCTGCTAAAACGCTTAAAAACAGTGAAAAACCGTCAAAAAACACCAATAACCCTGCTAAAACGCTTAAAAACAGTGAAAAACCGTCAAAAAACACCAATAACCCTGCTAAAACGCTTAAAAACAGTGAAAAACCGTCAAAAAACACCAATAACCCTGCTAAAACGCTTAAAAACAGTGAAAAACCGTCAAAAAACACCAATAACCCTGCTAAAACGCTTAAAATCAGTGAAAAACCGTCAAAAAACACCAATAACCCTGCTAAAACGCTTAAAAACAGTGAAAAACCGTCAAAAAACACCAATAACCCTGCTAAAACGCTTAAAAACAGTGAAAAACCGTCAAAAAACACCAATAACCCTGCTAAAACGCTTAGAAACAGTGAAAAACCGTCAAAAAACACCAATAACCCTGCTAAAACGCTTAAAAACAGTGAAAAACCGTCAAAAAACACCAATAACCCTGCTAAAACGCTTAAAAACAGTGAAAAACCGTTAAAAAACACCAATAACCCTGCTAAAACGCTTAAAAACAGTGAAAAGCCGTCAAAAAACACCAATAACCCTGCTAAAACGCTTGAAAACAGTGAAAAACCGTCAAAAAACACCAATAACCCTGCTAAAACGCTCAAAAACAGTGAAAAACCGTCAAAAAACACCCAATAACCCTGCTAAAACGCTTAAAAACAGTGAAAAACCGTCAAAAAACACCAATAACCCTGCTAAAACGCTTAAAATCAGTGAAAAACCGTCAAAAAACACCAATAACCCTGCTAAAACGCTTAAAAACAGTGAAAAACCGTCAAAAAACACCAATAACCCTGCTAAAACGCTTAAAAACAGTGAAAAACCGTCAAAAAACACCAATAACCCTGCTAAAACGCTTAAAAACAGTGAAAAACCGTCAAAAAACACCAATAACCCTGCTAAAACGCTTAAAATCAGTGAAAAACCGTCAAAAAACACCAATAACCCTGCTAAAACGCTTAAAAACAGTAAAAAACCGTCAAAAAACACCAATAACCCTGCTAAAACGCTTAAAAACAGTGAAAAACCGTCAAAAAACACCAATAACCCTGCTAAAACGCTTGAAAACAGTGAAAAACCGTCAAAAAACACCAATAACCCTGCTAAAACGCTCAAAAACAGTGAAAAACCGTCAAAAAACACCAATAACCCTGCTAAAACGCTTAAAATCAGTGAAAAACCGTCAAAAAACACCAATAACCCTGCTAAAACGCTTAAAAACAGTGAAAAACCGTCAAAAAACACCAATAACCCTGCTAAAACGCTTAAAAACAGTGAAAATCCGTCAAAAAACACCAATAACCCTGCTAAAACGCTTAAAAACAGTGAAAACCGTCAAAAAACACCAATAACCCTGCTGAAACGCCTAAAAACAGTGAAAAACCGTCAAAAAACACCAATAACCCTGCTAAAACGCTTAAAAACAGTGAAAAACCGTCAAAAAACACCAATAACCCTGCTAAAACGCTTAAAAACAGTGAAAAACCGTCAAAAAACACCAATAACCCTGCTAAAACGCTTAAAAACAGTGAAAAACCGTCAAAAAACACCAATAACCCTGCTAAAACGCTTAAAAACAGTGAAAAACCGTCAAAAAACACCAATAACCCTGCTAAAACGCTTAAAAACAGTGAAAAACCGTCAAAAAACACCAATAACCCTGCTAAAACGCTTAAAAACAGTGAAAAACCGTCAAAAAACACCAATAACCCTGCTAAAACGCTTAAAAACAGTGAAAAACCGTCAAAAAACACCAATAACCCTGCTAAAACGCTTAAAAACAGTGAAAAACCGTCAAAAAACACCAATAACCCTGCTAAAACGCTTAAAAACAGTGAAAAACCGTCAAAAAACACCAATAACCCTGCTAAAACGCTTAAAATCAGTGAAAAACCGTCAAAAAACACCAATAACCCTGCTAAAACGCTTAAAAACAGTGAAAAACCGTCAAAAAACATCAATAACCCTGCTAAAACGCTTAAAAACAGTGAAAAACCGTCAAAAAACACCAATAACCCTGCTAAAACGCTTAAAAACAGTGAAAAACCGTCAAAAAACACCAATAACCCTGCTAAAACGCTTAAAAACAGTGAAAAACCGTCAAAAAACACCATTAACCCTGCTAAAACGCTTAAAAACAGTGAAAAACCGTCAAAAAACACCAATAACCCTGCTAAAACGCTTAAAAACAGTGAAAAACCGTCAAAAAACACCAATAACCCTGCTAAAACGCTTAAAAACAGTGAAAAACCGTCAAAAAACATCAATAACCCTGCTAAAACGCTTAAAAACAGTGAAAAACCGTCAAAAAACACCAATAACCCTGCTAAAACGCTTAAAAACAGTGAAAAACCGTCAAAAAACACCAATAACCCTGCTAAAACGCTTAAAAACAGTGAAAAACCGTCAAAAAACACCAATAACCCTGCTAAAACGCTTGAAAACAGTGAAAAACCGTCAAAAAACATCAATAACCCTGCTAAAACGCTTAAAAACAGTGAAAAACCGTCAAAAAACACCAATAACCCTGCTAAAACGCTTTAAAACAGTGAAAAACCGTCAAAAAACACCAATAACCCTGCTAAAACGCTTAAAAACAGTGAAAAACCGTCAAAAAACACCAATAACCCTGCTAAAACGCTTAAAAACAGTGAAAAACCGTCAAAAAACACCAATAACCCTGCTAAAACGCTTAAAAACAGTGAAAAACCGTTAAAAAACACCAATAACCATGCTAAAACGCTTAAAAACAGTGAAAAACCGTCAAAAAACACCAATAACCCTACTAAAACGCTTAAAAACAGTGAAAAACCGTCAAAAAACACCAATAACCCTGCTAAAACGCTTAAAAACAGTGAAAAACCGTCAAAAAACACCAATAACCCTGCTAAAACGCTTAAAAACAGTGAAAAACCGTCAAAAAACACCAATAACCCTTAACCCTGCTAAAACGCTTAAAAACAGTGAAAAACCGTCAAAAAACACCAATAACCCTGCTAAAACGCTTAAAAACAGTGAAAAACCGTCAAAAAACACCAATAATCCTGCTAAAACGCTTAAAAACAGTGAAAAACCGTCAAAAAACACCAATAACCCTGCTAAAACGCTTAAAAACAGTGAAAAACCGTCAAAAAACATCAATAACCCTGCTAAAACGCTTAAAAACAGTGAAAAACCGTCAAAAAACACCAATAACCCTGCTAAAACGCTTAAAATCAGTGAAAAACCGTCAAAAAACACCAATAACCCTGCTAAAACGCTTAAAAACAGTGAAAAACCGTCAAAAAACACCAATAACCCTGCTAAAACGCTTAAAAACAGTGAAAAACCGTCAAAAAACACCAATAACCCTGCTAAAACGCTTAGAAACAGTGAAAAACCGTCAAAAAACACCAATAACCCTGCTAAAACGCTTAAAAACAGTGAAAAACCGTCAAAAAACACCAATAACCCTGCTAAAACGCTTAAAAACAGTGAAAAACCGTTAAAAAACACCAATAACCCTGCTAAAACGCTTAAAAACAGTGAAAAGCCGTCAAAAAACACCAATATCCCTGCTAAAACGCTTGAAAACAGTGAAAAACCGTCAAAAAACACCAATAACCCTGCTAAAACGCTCAAAACAGTGAAAAACCGTCAAAAAACACCAATAACCCTGCTAAAACGCTTAAAAACAGTGAAAAACCGTCAAAAAACATCAATAACCCTGCTAAAACGCTTAAAATCAGTGAAAAACCGTCAAAAAACACCAATAACCCTGCTAAAACGCTTAAAAACAGTGAAAAACCGTCAAAAAACACCAATAACCCTGCTAAAACGCTTAAAAACAGTGAAAAACCGTCAAAAAACACCAATAACCCTGCTAAAACGCTTGAAAACAGTGAAAAACCGTCAAAAAACACCAATAACCCTGCTAAAACGCTCAAAAACAGTGAAAAACCGTCAAAAAACACCAATAACCCTGCTAAAACGCTTAAAAACAGTGAAAAACCGTCAAAAAACACCAATAACCCTGCTAAAACGCTTAAAATCAGTGAAAAACCGTCAAAAAACACCAATAACCCTGCTAAAACGCTTAAAAACAGTGAAAAACCGTCAAAAAACACCAATAACCCTGCTAAAACGCTTAAAAACAGTGAAAAACCGTCAAAAAACACCAATAACCCTGCTAAAACGCTTAAAAACAGTGAAAAACCGTCAAAAAACACCAATAACCCTACTAAAACGCTTAAAAACAGTGAAAAACCGTCAAAAAACACCAATAACCCTGCTAAAACGCTTAAAAACAGTGAAAAACCGTCAAAAAACACCAATAACCCTGCTAAAACGCTTAAAAACAGTGAAAAACCGTCAAAAAACACCAATAACCCTTAACCCTGCTAAAACGCTTAAAAACAGTGAAAAACCGTCAAAAAACACCAATAACCCTGCTAAAACGCTTAAAAACAGTGAAAAACCGTCAAAAAACACCAATAACCCTGCTAAAACGCTTAAAAACAGTGAAAAACCGTCAAAAAACACCAATAACCCTGCTAAAACGCTTAAAAACAGTGAAAAACCGTCAAAAAACACCAATAACCCTGCTAAAACGCTTAAAAACAGTGAAAAACCGTCAAAAAACACCAATAACCCTGCTAAAACGCTTAAAATCAGTGAAAAACCGTCAAAAAACACCAATAACCCTGCTAAAACGCTTAAAAACAGTGAAAAACCGTCAAAAAACACCAATAACCCTGCTAAAACGCTTAAAAACAGTGAAAAACCGTCAAAAAACACCAATAACCCTGCTAAAACGCTTAGAAACAGTGAAAAACCGTCAAAAACACCAATAACCCTGCTAAAACGCTTAAAAACAGTGAAAAACCGTCAAAAAACACCAATAACCCTGCTAAAACGCTTAAAAACAGTGAAAAACCGTTAAAAAACACCAATAACCCTGCTAAAACGCTTAAAAACAGTGAAAAGCCGTCAAAAAACACCAATAACCCTGCTAAAACGCTTGAAAACAGTGATAAACCGTCAAAAAACACCAATAACCCTGCTAAAACGCTCAAAAACAGTGAAAAACCGTCAAAAAACACCAATAACCCTGCTAAAACGCTTAAAAACAGTGAAAAACCGTCAAAAAACACCAATAACCCTGCTAAAACGCTTAAAATCAGTGAAAAACCGTCAAAAAACACCAATAACCCTGCTAAAACGCTTAAAAACAGTGAAAAACCGTCAAAAAACACCAATAACCCTGCTAAAACGCTTAAAAACAGTGAAAAACCGTCAAAAAACACCAATAACCCTGCTAAAACGCTTGAAAACAGTGAAAAACCGTCAAAAAACACCAATAACCCTGCTAAACGCTCAAAAACAGTGAAAAACCGTCAAAAAACACCAATAACCCTGCTAAAACGCTTAAAAACAGTGAAAAACCATCAAAAAACACCAATAACCCTGCTAAAACGCTTAAAATCAGTGAAAAACCGTCAAAAAACACCAATAACCCTGCTAAAACGCTTAAAAACAGTGAAAAACCGTCAAAAAACACCAATAACCCTGCTAAAACGCTTAAAAACAGTGAAAAACCGTCAAAAAACACCAATAACCCTGCTAAAACGCTTAAAAACAGTGAAAAACCGTCAAAAAACACCAATAACCCTGCTGAAACGCCTAAAAACAGTGAAAAACCGTCAAAAAACACCAATAACCCTGCTAAAACGCTTAAAAACAGTGAAAAACCGTCAAAAAACACCAATAACCCTGCTAAAACGCTTAAAAACAGTGAAAAACCGTCAAAAAACACCAATAACCCTGCTAAAACGCTTAAAAACAGTGAAAAACCGTCAAAAAACACCAATAACCCTGCTAAAACGCTTAAAAACAGTGAAAAACCGTCAAAAAACACCAATAACCCTGCTAAAACGCTTAAAAACAGTGAAAAACCGTCAAAAAACACCAATAACCCTGCTAAAACGCTTAAAAACAGTGAAAAACCGTCAAAAAACACCAATAACCCTGCTAAAACGCTTAAAAACAGTGAAAAACCGTCAAAAAACACCAATAACCCTGCTAAAACGCTTAAAAACAGTGAAAAACCGTCAAAAAACACCAATAACCCTGCTAAAACGCTTAAAAACAGTGAAAAACCGTCAAAAAACACCAATAACCCTGCTAAAACGCTTAAAATCAGTAAAAAACCGTCAAAAAACACCAATAACCCTGCTAAAACGCTTAAAAACAGTGAAAAACCGTCAAAAAACATCAATAACCCTGCTAAAACGCTTAAAAACAGTGAAAAACCGTCAAAAAACACCAATAACCCTGCTAAAACGCTTAAAAACAGTGAAAAACCGTCAAAAAACACCAATAACCCTGCTAAAACGCTTAAAAACAGTGAAAAACCGTCAAAAAACTCCAATAACCCTGCTAAAACGCTTAAAAACAGTGAAAAACCGTCAAAAAACACCAATAACCCTGCTAAAACGCTTAAAAACAGTGAAAAACCGTCAAAAAACACCAATAAACTTGCTAAAACGCTTAAAAACAGTGAAAAACCGTCAAAAAACACCAATAACCCTGCTAAAACGCTTAAAAACAGTGAAAAACCGTCAAAAAACACCAATAACCCTGCTAAAACGCTTAAAAACAGTGAAAAACCGTCAAAAAACACCAATAACCCTGCTAAAACGCTTAAAAACAGTGAAAAACCGTCAAAAAAACACCAATAACCCTGCTAAAACGCTTAAAAACAGTGAAAAACCGTCAAAAAACACCAATAACCCTGCTAAAACGCTTAAAAACAGGGAAAACCGTCAAAAAACACCAATAACCCTGCTAAAACGCTTAAAATCAGTAAAAAACCGTCAAAAAACACCAATAACCCTGCTAAAACGCTTAAAAACAGTGAAAAACCGTCAAAAAACACCAATAACCCTGCTAAAACGCTTAAAAACAGTGAAAAACCGTCAAAAAACACCAATAACCCTGCTAAAACGCTTAAAAACAGTGAAAAACCGTCAAAAAACACCAATAACCCTGCTAAAACGCTTAAAAACAGTGAAAAACCGTCAAAAAACACCAATAACCCTGCTAAAACGCTTAAAAACAGTGAAAAACCGTCAAAAAACACCAATAACCCTGCTAAAACGCTTAAAAACAGTGAAAAACCGTCAAAAAACACCAATAACCCTGCTAAAACGCTTAAAAACAGTGAAAAACCGTTAAAAAACACCAATAACCCTGCTAAAACGCTTAAAAACAGTGAAAAACCGTCAAAAAACACCAATAACCCTGCTAAAACGCTTAAAAACAGTGAAAAACCGTCAAAAAACACCAATAACCCTGCTAAAACGCTTAAAAACAGTGAAAAACCGTCAAAAAACACCAATAACCCTGCTAAAACGCTTAAAAACAGTGAAAAACCGTCAAAAAACACCAATAACCCTGCTAAAACGCTTAAAAACAGTGAAAAACCGTCAAAAAACACCAATAACCCTGCTAAAACGCTTAAAAACAGTGAAAAACCGTCAAAAAACACCAATAACCCTGCTAAAACGCTTAAAAACAGTGAAAAACCGTCAAAAAACACCAATAACCCTGCTAAAACGCTTAAAAACAGTGAAAAACCGTCAAAAAACACCAATAACCCTGCTAAAACGCTTAAAAACAGTGAAAAACCGTCGAAAAACACCAATAACCCTGCTAAAACGCTTAAAAACAGAGAAAAACCGTCAGAAAACACCAATAACCCTGCTAAAACGCTTAAAAACAGTGAAAAACCGTCAAAAAACACCAATAACCCTGCTAAAACGCTTAAAAACAGTGAAAAACCGTCAAAAAACACCAATAACCCTGCTAAAACGCTTAAAAACAGTGAAAAACCGTCAAAAAACACCAATAACCCTGCTAAAACGCTTAAAAACAGTGAAAAACCGTCAAAAAACACCAATAACCCTGCTAAAACGCTTAAAAACAGTGAAAAACCGTCAAAAAACACCAATAACCCTGCTAAAACGCTTAAAAACAGTGAAAAACCGTCAAAAAACACCAATAACCCTGCTAAAACGCTTAAAAACAGTGAAAAACCGTCGAAAAACACCAATAACCCTGCTAAAACGCTTAAAAACAGAGAAAAACCGTCAGAAAACACCAATAACCCTGCTAAAACGCTTAAAAACAGTGAAAAACCGTCAAAAAACACCAATAACCCTGCTAAAACGCTTAAAAACAGTGAAAAACCGTCAAAAACACCAATAACCCTGCTAAAACGCTTGAAAACAGTGAAAAACCGTCAAAAAACATCAATAACCCTGCTAAAACGCTTAAAACAGTGAAAAACCGTCAAAAAACACCAATAACCCTGCTAAAACGCTTTAAAACAGTGAAAAACCGTCAAAAAACACCAATAACCCTGCTAAAACGCTTAAAAACAGTGAAAAATCGTCAAAAAACACCAATAACCCTGCTAAAACGCTTAAAAACAGTGAAAAACCGTCAAAAAACACCAATAACCCTGCTAAAACGCTTTAAAACAGTGAAAAACCGTTAAAAAACACCAATAACCATGCTAAAACGCTTAAAAACAGTGAAAAACCGTCAAAAAACACCAATAACCCTACTAAAACGCTTAAAAACAGTGAAAAACCGTCAAAAAACACCAATAACCCTGCTAAAACGCTTAAAAACAGTGAAAAACCGTCAAAAAACACCAATAATCCTGCTAAAACGCTTAAAAACAGTGAAAAACCGTCAAAAAACACCAATAACCCTTAACCCTGCTAAAACGCTTAAAAACAGTGAAAAACCGTCAAAAAACACCAATAACCCTGCTAAAACGCTTAAAAACAGTGAAAAACCGTCAAAAAACACCAATAACCCTGCTAAAACGCTTAAAAACAGTGAAAAACCGTCAAAAAACACCAATAACCCTGCTAAAACGCTTAAAAACAGTGAAAAACCGTCAAAAAACACCAATAACCCTGCTAAAACGCTTAAAAACAGTGAAAAACCGTCAAAAAACACCAATAACCCTGCTAAAACGCTTAAAATCAGTGAAAAACCGTCAAAAAACACCAATAACCCTGCTAAAACGCTTAATAACAGTGAAAAACCGTCAAAAAACACCAATAACCCTGCTAAAACGCTTAAAAACAGTGGAAAACCGTCAAAAAACACCAATAACCCTGCTAAAACGCTTAGAAACAGTGAAAAACCGTCAAAAAACACCAATAACCCTGCTAAAACGCTTAAAAACAGTGAAAAACCGTCAAAAAACACCAATAACCCTGCTAAAACGCTTAAAACAGTGAAAAACCGTCAAAAAACACCAATAACCCTGCTAAAACGCTTAAAAACAGTGAAAAACCGTCAAAAAACACCAATAACCCTGCTAAAACGCTTAAAAACAGTGAAAAACCGTTAAAAAACACCAATAACCCTGCTAAAACGCTTAAAAACAGTGAAAAACCGCCAAAAAACACCAATAACCCTACTAAAACGCTTAAAAACAGTGAAAAACCGTCAAAAAACACCAATAACCCTGCTAAAACGCTTAAAAACAGTGAAAAACCGTCAAAAAACACCAATAACCCTGCTAAAACGCTTAAAAACAGTGAAAAACCGTCAAAAACACCAATAACCCTGCTAAAACGCTTAAAAACAGTGAAAAACCGTCAAAAAACACCAATAACCCTGCTAAAACGCTTAAAAACAGTGAAAAACCGTCAAAAAACACCAATAACCCTGCTAAAACGCTTAAAAACAGTGAAAAACCGTCAAAAACACCAATAACCCTGCTAAAACGCTTAAAAACAGTGAAAAACCGTCAAAAAACACCAATAACCCTGCTAAAACGCTTAAAAACAGTGAAAAACCGTCAAAAAACACCAATAACCCTGCAAAAACGCTTAAAAACAGTGAAAAACCGTCGAAAAACACCAATAACCCTGCTAAAACGCTTAAAAACAGAGAAAAACCGTCAGAAAACACCAATAACCCTGCTAAAACGCTTAAAAACAGTGAAAAACCGTCAAAAAACACCAATAACCCTGCTAAAACGCTTAAAAACAGTGAAAAACCGTCAAAAAAGACAATAACCCTGCTAAAACGCTTGAAAACAGTGAAAAACCGTCAAAAAACATCAATAACCCTGCTAAAACGCTTAAAAACAGTGAAAAACCGTCAAAAAACACCAATAACCCTGCTAAAACGCTTTTAAAACAGTGAAAAACCGTCAAAAAACACCAATAACCCTGCTAAAACGCTTAAAAACAGTGAAAAACCGTCAAAAAACACCAATAACCCTGCTAAAACGCTTAAAAACAGTGAAAAACCGTCAAAAAACACCAATAACCCTGCTAAAACGCTTAAAAACAGTGAAAAACCGTTAAAAACACCAATAACCATGCTAAAACGCTTAAAAACAGTGAAAAACCGTCAAAAAACACCAATAACCCTACTAAAACGCTTAAAAACAGTGAAAAAACCGTCAAAAAACACCAATAACCCTGCTAAAACGCTTAAAAACAGTGAAAAACCGTCAAAAAACACCAATAACCCTGCTAAAACGCTTAAAAACAGTGAAAAACCGTCAAAAAACACCAATAACCCTTAACCCTGCTAAAACGCTTAAAAACAGTGAAAAACCGTCAAAAAACACCAATAACCCTGCTAAAACGCTTAAAAACAGTGAAAAACCGTCAAAAAACACCAATAACCCTGCTAAAACGCTTAAAAACAGTGAAAAAACGTCAAAAAACACCAATAACCCTGCTAAAACGCTTAAAAACAGTGAAAAACCGTCAAAAAACACCAATAACCCTGCTAAAACGCTTAAAAACAGTGAAAAACCGTCAAAAAACACCAATAACCCTGCTAAAACGCTTAAAAGCAGTGAAAAACCGTCAAAAAACACCAATAACCCTGCTAAAACGCTTAAAAACAGTGAAAAACCGTCAAAAAACACCAATAACCCTGCTAAAACGCTTAAAAACAGTGAAAAACCGTCAAAAAACACCAATAACCCTGCTAAAACGCTTAGAAACAGTGAAAAACCGTCAAAAAACACCAATAACCCTGCTAAAACGCTTAAAAACAGTGAAAAACCGTCAAAAAACACCAATAACCCTGCTAAAACGCTTAAAAACAGTGAAAAACCGTTAAAAAACACCAATAACCCTGCTAAAACGCTTAAAAACAGTGAAAAGCCGTCAAAAAACACCAATAACCCTGCTAAAACGCTTGAAAACAGTGAAAAACCGTCAAAAAACACCAATAACCCTGCTAAAACGCTCAAAAACAGTGAAAAACCGTCAAAAAACACCAATAACCCTGCTAAAACGCTTAAAAACAGTGAAAAACCGTCAAAAAACATCAATAACCCTGCTAAAACGCTTAAAATCAGTGAAAAACCGTCAAAAAACACCAATAACCCTGCTAAAACGCTTAAAACAGTGAAAAACCGTCAAAAAACACCAATAACCCTGCTAAAACGCTTAAAAACAGTGAAAAACCGTCAAAAAACACCAATAACCCTGCTAAAACGCTTGAAAACAGTGAAAAACCGTCAAAAAACACCAATAACCCTGCTAAAACGCTCAAAAACAGTGAAAAACCGTCAAAAAACACCAATAACCCTGCTAAAACGCTTAAAAACAGTGAAAAACCGTCAAAAAACACCAATAACCCTGCTAAAACGCTTAAAATCAGTGAAAAACCGTCAAAAAACACCAATAACCCTGCTAAAACGCTTAAAAACAGTGAAAAACCGTCAAAAACACCAATAACCCTGCTAAAACGCTTAAAAACAGTGAAAAACCGTCAAAAAACACCAATAACCCTGCTAAAACGCTTAAAAACAGTGAAAAACCGTCAAAAAACACCAATAACCCTACTAAAACGCTTAAAAACAGTGAAAAACCGTCAAAAAACACCAGTAACCCTGCTAAAACGCTTAAAAACAGTGAAAAACCGTCAAAAAACACCAATAACCCTGCTAAAACGCTTAAAAACAGTGAAAAACCGTCAAAAAACACCAATAACCCTTAACCCTGCTAAAACGCTTAAAAACAGTGAAAAACCGTCAAAAAACACCAATAACCCTGCTAAAACGCTTAAAAACAGTGAAAAACCGTCAAAAAACACCAATAACCCTGCTAAAACGCTTAAAAACAGTGAAAAACCGTCAAAAAACACCAATAACCCTGCTAAAACGCTTAAAAACAGTGAAAAACCGTCAAAAAACACCAATAACCCTGCTAAAACGCTTAAAAACAGTGAAAAACCGTCAAAAAACACCAATAACCCTGCTAAAACGCTTAAAATCAGTGAAAAACCGTCAAAAAACACCAATAACCCTGCTAAAACGCTTAAAAACAGTGAAAAACCGTCAAAAAACACAAATAACCCTGCTAAAACGCTTAAAAACAGTGAAAAACCGTCAAAAAACACCAATAACCCTGCTAAAACGCTTAGAAACAGTGAAAAACCGTCAAAAAACACCAATAACCCTGCTAAAACGCTTAAAAACAGTGAAAAACCGTCAAAAAACACCAATAACCCTGCTAAAACGCTTAAAAACAGTGAAAAACCGTTAAAAAACACCAATAACCCTGCTAAAACGCTTAAAAACAGTGAAAAGCCGTCAAAAAACACCAATAACCCTGCTAAAACGCTTGAAAACAGTGAAAAACCGTCAAAAAACACCAATAACCCTGCTAAAACGCTCAAAAACAGTGAAAAACCGTCAAAAAACACCAATAACCCTGCTAAAACGCTTAAAAACAGTGAAAAACCGTCAAAAAACACCAATAACCCTGCTAAAACGCTTAAAATCAGTGAAAAACCGTCAAAAAACACCAATAACCCTGCTAAAACGCTTAAAAACAGTGAAAAACCGTCAAAAAACACCAATAACCCTGCTAAAACGCTTAAAAACAGTGAAAAACCGTCAAAAAACACCAATAACCCTGCTAAAACGCTTGAAAACAGTGAAAAACCGTCAAAAAACACCAATAACCCTGCTAAAACGCTCAAAAACAGTGAAAAACCGTCAAAAAACACCAATAACCCTGCTAAAACGCTTAAAAACAGTGAAAAACCGTCAAAAAACACCAATAACCCTGCTAAAACGCTTAAAATCAGTGAAAAACCGTCAAAAAACACCAATAACCCTGCTAAAACGCTTGAAAACAGTGAAAAACCGTCAAAAAACACCAATAACCCTGCTAAAACGCTCAAAAACAGTGAAAAACCGTCAAAAAACACCAATAACCCTGCTAAAACGCTTAAAAACAGTGAAAAACCGTCAAAAAACATCAATAACCCTGCTAAAACGCTTAAAATCAGTGAAAAACCGTCAAAAAACACCAATAACCCTGCTAAAACGCTTAAAAACAGTGAAAAACCGTCAAAAAACACCAATAACCCTGCTAAAACGCTTAAAAACAGTGAAAAACCGTCAAAAAACACCAATAACCCTGCTAAAACGCTTGAAAACAGTGAAAAACCGTCAAAAAACACCAATAACCCTGCTAAAACGCTCAAAAACAGTGAAAAACCGTCAAAAAACACCAATAACCCTGCTAAAACGCTTAAAAACAGTGAAAAACCGTCAAAAAACACCAATAACCCTGCTAAAACGCTTAAAATCAGTGAAAAACCGTCAAAAAACACCAATAACCCTGCTAAAACGCTTAAAAACAGTGAAAAACCGTCAAAAAACATTAATAACCCTGCTAAAACGCTTAAAAACAGTGAAAAACCGTCAAAAAACACCAATAACCCTGCTAAAACGCTTAAAAACAGTGAAAAACCGTCAAAAAACACCAATAACCCTACTAAAACGCTTAAAAACAGTGAAAAACCGTCAAAAAACACCAATAACCCTGCTAAAACGCTTAAAAACAGTGAAAAACCGTCAAAAAACACCAATAACCCTGCTAAAACGCTTAAAAACAGTGAAAAACCGTCAAAAAACACCAATAACCCTGCTAAAACGCTTAAAAACAGTGAAAAACCGTCAAAAAACACCAATAACCCTGCTAAAACGCTTAAAAACAGTGAAAAACCGTCAAAAAACACCAATAACCCTGCTAAAACGCTTAAAAACAGTGAAAAACCGTCAAAAAACACCAATAACCCTGCTAAAACGCTTGAAAACAGTGAAAAACCGTCAAAAAACACCAATAACCCTGCTAAAACGCTCAAAAACAGTGAAAAACCGTCAAAAAACACCAATAACCCTGCTAAAACGCTTAAAAACAGTGAAAAACCGTCAAAAAACACCAATAACCCTGCTAAAACGCTTAAAATCAGTGAAAAACCGTCAAAAAACACCAATAACCCTGCTAAAACGCTTGAAAACAGTGAAAAACCGTCAAAAAACACCAATAACCCTGCTAAAACGCTCAAAAACAGTGAAAAACCGTCAAAAAACACCAATAACCCTGCTAAAACGCTTAAAAACAGTGAAAAACCGTCAAAAAACATCAATAACCCTGCTAAAACGCTTAAAATCAGTGAAAAACCGTCAAAAAACACCAATAACCCTGCTAAAACGCTTAAAAACAGTGAAAAACCGTCAAAAAACACCAATAACCCTGCTAAAACGCTTAAAAACAGTGAAAAACCGTCAAAAAACACCAATAACCCTGCTAAAACGCTTGAAAACAGTGAAAAACCGTCAAAAAACACCAATAACCCTGCTAAAACGCTCAAAAACAGTGAAAAACCGTCAAAAAACACCAATAACCCTGCTAAAACGCTTAAAAACAGTGAAAAACCGTCAAAAAACACCAATAACCCTGCTAAAACGCTTAAAATCAGTGAAAAACCGTCAAAAAACACCAATAACCCTGCTAAAACGCTTAAAAACAGTGAAAAACCGTCAAAAAACACCAATAACCCTGCTAAAACGCTTAAAAACAGTGAAAAACCGTCAAAAAACACCAATAACCCTGCTAAAACGCTTAAAAACAGTGAAAAACCGTCAAAAAACACCAATAACCCTACTAAAACGCTTAAAAACAGTGAAAAACCGTCAAAAAACACCAATAACCCTGCTAAAACGCTTAAAAACAGTGAAAAACCGTCAAAAAACACCAATAACCCTGCTAAAACGCTTAAAAACAGTGAAAAACCGTCAAAAAACACCAATAACCCTTAACCCTGCTAAAACGCTTAAAAACAGTGAAAAACCGTCAAAAAACACCAATAACCCTGCTAAAACGCTTAAAAACAGTGAAAAACCGTCAAAAAACACCAATAACCCTGCTAAAACGCTTAAAAACAGTGAAAAACCGTCAAAAAACACCAATAACCCTGCTAAAACGCTTAAAAACAGTGAAAAACCGTCAAAAAACACCAATAACCCTGCTAAAACGCTTAAAATCAGTGAAAAACCGTCAAAAAACACCAATAACCCTGCTAAAACGCTTAAAATCAGTGAAAAACCGTCAAAAAACACAAATAACCCTGCTAAAACGCTTAAAAACAGTGAAAAACCGTCAAAAAACACCAATAACCCTGCTAAAACGCTTAGAAACAGTGAAAAAAACCGTGCTAAAACGCTTAAAAACAGTGAAAAACCGTCAAAAAACACCAATAACCCTGCTAAAACGCTTAAAAACAGTGAAAAACCGTTAAAAAACACCAATAACCCTGCTAAAACGCTTAAAAACAGTGAAAAGCCGTCAAAAAACACCAATAACCCTGCTAAAACGCTTGAAAACAGTGAAAAACCGTCAAAAACACCAATAACCCTGCTAAAACGCTCAAAAACAGTGAAAAACCGTCAAAAAACACCAATAACCCTGCTAAAACGCTTAAAAACAGTGAAAAACCGTCAAAAAACACCAATAACCCTGCTAAAACGCTTAAAATCAGTGAAAAACCGTCAAAAAACACCAATAACCCTGCTAAAACGCTTAAAAACAGTGAAAAACCGTCAAAAAACACCAATAACCCTGCTAAAACGCTTAAAAACAGTGAAAAACCGTCAAAAACACCAATAACCCTGCTAAAACGTTTGAAAACAGTGAAAAACCGTCAAAAAACACCAATAACCCTGCTAAAACGCTCAAAAACAGTGAAAAACCGTCAAAAAACACCAATAACCCTGCTAAAACGCTTAAAAACAGTGAAAACCGTCAAAAAACACCAATAACCCTGCTAAAACGCTTAAAATCAGTGAAAAACCGTCAAAAAACACCAATAACCCTGCTAAAACGCTTAAAAACAGTGAAAAACCGTCAAAAAACACCAATAACCCCGCTAAAACGCTTAAAAACAGTGAAAAACCGTCAAAAAACACCAATAACCCTGCTAAAACGGTTAAAAACAGTGAAAAACCGTCAAAAAACACCAATAACCCTGCTAAAACGCCTAAAAACAGTGAAAAACCGTCAAAAAACACCAATAACCCTGCTAAAACGCTTAAAAACAGTGAAAAACCGTCAAAAAACACCAATAACCCTGCTAAAACGCTTAAAAACAGTGAAAAACCGTCAAAAAACACCAATAACCCTGCTAAAACGCTTAAAAACAGTGAAAAACCGTCAAAAAACACCAATAACCCTGCTAAAACGCTTAAAAACAGTGAAAAACCGTCAAAAAACACCAATAACCCTGCTAAAACGCTTAAAAACAGTGAAAAACCGTCAAAAAACACCAATAACCCTGCTAAAACGCTTAAAAACAGTGAAAAACCGTCAAAAAACACCAATAACCCTGCTAAAACGCTTAAAAACAGTGAAAAACCGTCAAAAACACCAATAACCCTGCTAAAACGCTTAAAAACAGTGAAAAACCGTCAAAAAACACCAATAACCCTGCTAAAACGCTTAAAAACAGTGAAAAACCGTCAAAAAACACCAATAACCCTGCTAAAACGCTTAAAATCAGTGAAAAACCGTCAAAAAACACCAATAACCCTGCTAAAACGCTTAAAAAACAGTGAAAAACCGTCAAAAAACACCAATAACCCTGCTAAAACGCTTAAAAACAGTGAAAAACCGTCAAAAAACACCAATAACCCTGCTAAAACGCTTAAAAACAGTGAAAAACCGTCAAAAAACACCAATAACCCTGCTAAAACGCTTAAAAACAGTGAAAAACCGTCAAAAAACACCAATAACCCTGCTAAAACGCTTAAAAACAGTGAAAAACCGTCAAAAAACACCAATAACCCTGCTAAAACGCTTAAAAACAGTGAAAAACCGTCAAAAAACACCAATAAACTTGCTAAAACGCTTAAAAACAGTGAAAAACCGTCAAAAAACACCAATAACCCTGCTAAAACGCTTAAAAACAGTGAAAAACCGTCAAAAAACACCAATAACCCTGCTAAAACGCTTAAAAACAGTGAAAAACCGTCAAAAACACCAATAACCCTGCTAAAACGCTTAAAAACAGTGAAAAACCGTCAAAAAACACCAATAACCCTGCTAAAACGCTTAAAAACAGTGAAAAACCGTCAAAAAACACCAATAACCCTGCTAAAACGCTTAAAAACAGTGAAAAACCGTCAAAAAACACCAATAACCCTGCTAAAACGCTTAAAATCAGTAAAAAACCGTCAAAAAACACCAATAACCCTGCTAAAACGCTTAAAAACAGTGAAAAACCGTCAAAAAAACACCAATAACCCTGCTAAAACGCTTAAAAACAGTGAAAAACCGTCAAAAAACACCAATAACCCTGCTAAAACGCTTAAAAACAGTGAAAAACCGTCAAAAAACACCAATAACCCTGCTAAAACGCTTAAAAACAGTGAAAAACCGTCAAAAAACACCAATAACCCTGCTAAAACGCTTAAAAACAGTGAAAAACCGTCAAAAAACACCAATAACCCTGCTAAAACGCTTAAAAACAGTGAAAAACCGTCAAAAACACCAATAACCCTGCTAAAACGCTTAAAAACAGTGAAAAACCGTTAAAAAAACACCAATAACCCTGCTAAAACGCTTAAAAACAGTGAAAAACCGTCAAAAAACACCAATAACCCTGCTAAAACGCTTAAAAACAGTGAAAAACCGTCAAAAAACACCAATAACCCTGCTAAAACGCTTAAAAACAGTGAAAAACCGTCAAAAAACACCAATAACCCTGCTAAAACGCTTAAAAACAGTGAAAAACCGTCAAAAACACCAATAACCCTGCTAAAACGCTTAAAAACAGTGAAAAACCGTCAAAAAACACCAATAACCCTGCTAAAACGCTTAAAAACAGTGAAAAACCGTCAAAAAACACCAATAACCCTGCTAAAACGCTTAAAAACAGTGAAAAACCGTCAAAAAACACCAATAACCCTGCTAAAACGCTTAAAAACAGTGAAAAACCGTCAAAAAACACCAATAACCCTGCTAAAACGCTTAAAACAGTGAAAAACCGTCGAAAAACACCAATAACCCTGCTAAAACGCTTAAAAACAGAGAAAAACCGTCAGAAAACACCAATAACCCTGCTAAAACGCTTAAAAACAGTGAAAAACCGTCAAAAAACACCAATAACCCTGCTAAAACGCTTAAAAACAGTGAAAAACCGTCATAAAACACCAATAACCCTGCTAAAACGCTTGAAAACAGTGAAAAACCGTCAAAAAACATCAATAACCCTGCTAAAACGCTTAAAAACAGTGAAAAACCGTCAAAAAACACCAATAACCCTGCTAAAACGCTTTAAAACAGTGAAAAACCGTCAAAAAACACCAATAACCCTGCTAAAACGCTTAATAACAGTGAAAAACCGTCAAAAAACACCAATAACCCTGCTAAAACGCTTAAAACAGTGAAAAACCGTCAAAAAACACCAATAACCCTGCTAAAACGCTTAAAAACAGTGAAAAACCGTTAAAAAACACCAATAACCATGCTAAAACGCTTAAAACAGTGAAAAACCGTCAAAAAACACCAATAACCCTACTAAAACGCTTAAAAACAGCGAAAAACCGTCAAAAACACCAATAACCCTGCTAAAACGCTCAAAAACAGTGAAAAACCGTCAAAAAACACCAATAACCCTGCTAAAACGCTTAAAAACAGTGAAAAACCGTCAAAAAACACCAATAACCCTTAACCCTGCTAAAACGCTTAAAAACAGTGAAAAACCGTCAAAAAACACCAATAACCCTGCTAAAACGCTTAAAAACAGTGAAAAACCGTCAAAAAACACAAATAACCCTGCTAAAACGCTTAAAAACAGTGAAAAACCGTCAAAAAACACCAATAACCCTGCTAAAACGCTTAAAAACAGTGAAAAACCGTCAAAAACACCAATAACCCTGCTAAAACGCTTAAAATCAGTGAAAAACCGTCAAAAAACACCAATAACCCTGCTAAAACGCTTAAAAACAGTGAAAAACCGTCAAAAAACACCAATAACCCTGCTAAAACGCTTAAAAACAGTGAAAAACCGTCAAAAAACACCAATAACCCTGCTAAAACGCTTAGAAACAGTGAAAAACCGTCAAAAAACACCAATAACCCTGCTAAAACGCTTAAAAACAGTGAAAAACCGTCAAAAAACACCAATAACCCTGCTAAAACGCTTAAAAACAGTGAAAAACCGTCAAAAAACACCAATAACCCTGCTAAAACGCTTAAAACAGTGAAAAACCGTCAAAAAACACCAATAACCCTGCTAAAACGCTTAAAAACAGTGAAAAACCGTTAAAAAACACCAATAACCCTGCTAAAACGCTTAAAAACAGTGAAAAACCGCCAAAAAACACCAATAACCCTACTAAAACGCTTAAAAACAGTGAAAAACCGTCAAAAAACACCAATAACCCTGCTAAAACGCTTAAAAACAGTGAAAAACCGTCAAAAAACACCAATAACCCTGCTAAAACGCTTAAAAACAGTGAAAAACCGTCAAAAAACACCAATAACCCTGCTAAAACGCTTAAAAACAGTGAAAAACCGTCAAAAAACACCAATAACCCTGCTAAAACGCTTAAAAACAGTGAAAAACCGTCAAAAAACACCAATAACTCTGCTAAAACGCTTAAAAACAGTGAAAACCGTCAAAAAACACCAATAACCCTGCTAAAACGCTTAAAAACAGTGAAAAACCGTTAAAAAACACCAATAACCCTGCTAAAACGCTTAAAAACAGTGAAAAACCGCCAAAAAACACCAATAACCCTACTAAAACGCTTAAAAACAGTGAAAAACCGTCAAAAAACACCAATAACCCTGCTAAAACGCTTAAAAACAGTGAAAAACCGTCAAAAAACACCAATAACCCTGCTAAAACGCTTAAAAACAGTGAAAAACCGTCAAAAAACACCAATAACCCTGC
>NW_027556567.1:0-17146 GCF_964204865.1 Styela clava
GGTGTTTTTTGACGGTTTTTCACTGTTTTTAAGCGTTTTAGCAGGGTTATTGGTGTTTTTTGACGGTTTTTCACTGTTTTTAAGCGTTTTAGCAAGGTTATTGGTGTTTTTTGACGGTTTTTCACTGTTTTTAAGCGTTTTAGCAGGGTTATTGGTGTTTTTTGACGGTTTTTGACTGTTTTTAAGCGTTTTAGCAGGGTTATTGGTGTTTTTTGACGGTTTTTCACTGTTTTTAAGCGTTTTAGCAGGGTTATTGGTGTTTTTTGACGGTTTTTCACTGTTTTTAAGCGTTTTAGCAGGGTTATTGGTGTTTTTTGACGGTTTTTCACTGTTTTTAAGCGTTTTAGCAGGGTTATTGGTGTTTTTTGACGGTTTTCCACTGTTTTTAAGCGTTTTAGCAGGGTTATTGGTGTTTTTTGACGGTTTTTCACTGTTCTTAAGCGTTTTAGCATGGTTATTGGTGTTTTTTGACGGTTTTTCACTGTTTTTAAGCGTTTTAGCAGGGTTATTGGTGTTTTTTGACGTTTTTCAATGTTTTTAAGCGTTTTAGCAGGGTTATTGGTGTTTTTTGACGGTTTTCCACTGTTTTTAAGCGTTTTAGCAGGGTTATTGGTGTTTTTTGACGGTTTTTCACTGTTTTTAAGCGTTTCAGCATGGTTATTGGTGTTTTTTGACGGTTTTCCACTGTTTTTAAGCGTTTTAGCAGGGTTATTGGTGTTTTTTGACGGTTTTTCACTGTTTTTAAGCGTTTCAGCATGGTTATTGGTGTTTTTTGACCGTTTTTCACTGTTTTTAAACGTTTTAGCAGGGTTATTGGTGTTTTTTGACGGTTTTTCACTGTTTTTAAGCGTTTTAGCAGGGTTATTGGTGTTTTTTGACGGTTTTCCACTGTTTTTAAGCGTTTTAGCAGGGTTATTGGTGTTTTTTGTCGGTTTTTCACTGTTTTTAAGCGTTTTAGCAGGGTTATCGGTGTTTTTTGACGGTTTTTCACTGTTTTTAAGCGTTTTAGCAAAGTTCTTGGTGTTTTTTGACGGTTTTTTACTGCTTTCAAGCGTTTTAGCAGGGTTATTGGTGTTTTTTGACGGTTTTTCACTGTTTTTAAGCGTTTTAGCAGGGTTATTGGTGTTTTTTGACGGGTTTTCACTGTTTTTAAGCGTTTTAGCAGGGTTATTGATGTTTTTTGACGGGTTTTCACTGTTTTTAAGCGTTTTAGCAGGGTTATTGGTGTTTTTTGACGGTTTTTCACTGTTTTTAAGCGTTTTAGCAGGGTTATTGGTGTTTTTTGACGGTTTTTCACTGTTTTAAGCGTTTTAGCAGAGTTATTGGTGTTTTTTGACGGTTTTTCACTGTTTTTAAGCGTTTTAGCAGGGTTATTGATGTTTTTTGACGGTTTTCCACTGTTTTTAAGCGTTTTAGCAGGGTTATTGGTGTTTTTTGACGGTTTTTCACTGTTTTTAAGCGTTTTAGCATGGTTATTGGTGTTTTTTGACGGTTTTTCACTGTTTTTAAGCGTTTTAGCAGGGTTTTTGTTGTTTTTTGACGGTTTTTCACTGCTTTTAAGCGTTTTAGCAGGGTTATTGGTGTTTTTTGACGGTTTTTCACTGTTTTTAAGCGTTTTAGCAAAGTTTTTGGTGTTTTTTGACGGTTTTTTACTGCTTTCAAGCGTTTTAGCAGGGTTATTGGTGTTTTTTGACGGTTTTTCACTGTTTTTAAGCGTTTTAGCAGGGTTATTGGTGTTTTTTGACGGTTTTTCACTGTTTTTAAGCCTTTTAGCAGGGTTATTGATGTTTTTTGACGGGTTTTCACTGTTTTTAAGCGTTTTAGCAGGGTTATTGGTGTTTTTTGACGGTTTTTCACTGTTTTTAGGCGTTTTAGCAGGGTTATTGGTGTTTTTTGACGGTTTTTCACTGTTTTAAGCGTTTTAGCAGGGTTATTGGTGTTTTTTGACGGTTTTTCACTGTTTTTAAGCGTTTTAGCAAGGTTATTGGTGTTTTTTGACGGTTTTTCACTGTTTTTAAGCGTTTTAGCAGGGTTATTGGTGTTTTTTGATTGACGGTTTTTCACTGTTTTTAAGCGTTTTAGCAGGGTTATTGGTGTTTTTTGACGGTTTTTCACTGTTTTTAAGCGTTTTAGCAAGGTTATTGGTGTTTTTTGACGGTTTTTCACTGTTTTTAAGCGTTTTAGCAGGGTTATTGGTGTTTTTTGACGGTTTTTGACTGTTTTAAGCGTTTTAGCAGGGTTATTGGTGTTTTTGACGGTTTTTCACTGTTTTTAAGCGTTTTAGCAGGGTTATTGGTGTTTTTTGACGGTTTTTCACTGTTTTTAAGCGTTTTAGCAGGGTTATTGGTGTTTTTGACGGTTTTTCAATGTTTTTAAGCGTTTTAGCAGGGTTATTGGTGTTTTTTGACGGTTTTCCACTGTTTTTAAGCGTTTTAGCAGGGTTATTGGTGTTTTTTGACGGTTTTTCACTGTTCTTAAGCGTTTTAGCATGGTTATTGGTGTTTTTTGACGGTTTTTCACTGTTTTTAAGCGTTTTAGCAGGGTTATTGGTGTTTTTTGACGGTTTTTCAATGTTTTTAAGCGTTTTAGCAGGGTTATTGGTGTTTTTTGACGGTTTTCCACTGTTTTTAAGCGTTTTAGCAGGGTTATTGGTGTTTTTTGACGGTTTTTCACTGTTTTTAAGCGTTTCAGCATGGTTATTGGTGTTTTTTGACGGTTTTCCACTGTTTTTAAGCGTTTTAGCAGGGTTATTGGTGTTTTTGACGGTTTTTCACTGTTTTTAAGCGTTTCAGCATGGTTATTGGTGTTTTTTGACCGTTTTTCACTGTTTTTAAGCGTTTTAGCAGGGTTATTGGTGTTTTTTGACGGTTTTTCACTGTTTTTAAGCGTTTTAGCAGGGTTATTGGTGTTTTTTGACGGTTTTCCACTGTTTTTAAGCGTTTTAGCAGGGTTATTGGTGTTTTTTGACGGTTTTTCACTGTTTTTAAGCGTTTTAGCAGGGTTATCGGTGTTTTTTGACGGTTTTTCACTGTTTTTAAGCGTTTTAGCAAAGTTCTTGGTGTTTTTTGACGGTTTTTTACTGCTTTCAAGCGTTTTAGCAGGGTTATTGGTGTTTTTTGACGGTTTTTCACTGTTTTTAAGCGTTTTAGCAGGGTTATTGGTGTTTTTTGACGGGTTTTCACTGTTTTTAAGCGTTTTAGCAGGGTTATTGATGTTTTTTGACGGGTTTTCACTGTTTTTAAGCGTTTTAGCAGGGTTATTGGTGTTTTTTGACGGTTTTTCACTGTTTTTAAGCGTTTTAGCAGGGTTATTGGTGTTTTTTGACGGTTTTTCACTGTTTTAAGCGTTTTAGCAGGGTTATTGGTGTTTTTTGACGGTTTTTCACTGTTTTTAAGCGTTTTAGCAAGGTTATTGGTGTTTTTTGACGGTTTTTCACTGTTTTTAAGCGTTTTAGCAGGGTTATTGGTGTTTTTTGACGGTTTTTCACTGTTTTTAAGCGTTTTAGCAGGGTTATTGGTGTTTTTTGACGGTTTTTCACTGTTTTCAAGCGTTTTAGCAAGGTTATTGGTGTTTTTTGACGGTTTTTCACTGTTTTTAAGCGTTTTAGCAGGGTTATTGGTGTTTTTTGACGGTTTTTCACTGTTTTTAAGCGTTTTAGCAGGGTTATTGGTGTTTTTTGACGGTTTTTCACTGTTTTTAAGCGTTTTAGCAGGGTTATTGGTGTTTTTTGACGGTTTTTCACTGTTTTTAAGCGTTTTAGCAGGGTTATTGGTGTTTTTTGACGGTTTTTCAATGTTTTTAAGCGTTTTAGCAGGGTTATTGGTGTTTTTTGACGGTTTTCCACTGTTTTTAAGCGTTTTAGCAGGGTTATTGGTGTTTTTTGACGGTTTTTCACTGTTCTTAAGCGTTTTAGCATGGTTATTGGTGTTTTTTGACGGTTTTTCACTGTTTTTAAGCGTTTTAGCAGGGTTTTTGGTGTTTTTTGACGGTTTTTCACTGCTTTTAAGCGTTTTAGCAAGGTTATTGGTGTTTTTTGACGGTTTTTCACTGTTTTTAAGCGTTTTAGCAGGGTTATTGGTGTTTTTTGACGGTTTTTCACTGTTTTTAAGCGTTTTAGCAAGGTTATTGGTGTCTTTTGACGGTTTTTCACTGTTTTTAAGCGTTTTAGCAGGGTTATTGGTGTTTTTTGACGGTTTTTCACTGTTTTTAAGCGTTTTAGCAGGTTTTTGGTGTTTTTTGACGGTTTTTCACTGTTTTTAAGCGTTTTAGCAGGGTTTTTGGTGTTTTTTGACGGTTTTTCACTGCTTTTAAGCGTTTTAGCAGGGTTATTGGTGTTTTTTGACGGTTTTTCACTGTTTTTAAGCGTTTTAGCAGGGTTATTGGTGTTTTTTGACGGTTTTTCACTGTTTTTAAGCGTTTTAGCAAGGTTATTGGTGTCTTTTGACGGTTTTTCACTGTTTTTAAGCGTTTTAGCAGGGTTATTGGTGTTTTTTGACGGTTTTTCACTGTTTTTAAGCGTTTTAGCAGGGTTATCGGTGTTTTTTGACGGTTTTTCACTGTTTTTAAGCGTTTTAGCAGGGTTATTGGTGTTTTTTGACGGTTTTTCACTGTTTTTAAGCGTTTTAGCAGGGTTATTGGTGTTTTTTGACGGTTTTTCACTGTTTTTAAGCGTTTTAGCAGGGTTATTGGTGTTTTTTGACGGTTTTTCACTGTTTTTAGGCGTTTTAGCAGGGTTATTGGTGTTTTTTGACGGTTTTTCACTGTTTTTAAGCGTTTTAGCAGGGTTATTGGTGTTTTTTGACGGTTTTTCACTGTTTTTAAGCGTTTTAGCAGGGTTATTGGTTGTTTTTGACGGTTTTTCACTGTTATAGAGCGTTTTAGCAGGGTTATTGGTGTTTTTAGACGGTTTTTCACTGTTTTTAAGCGTTTTAGCAGGGTTATTGGTGTTTTTTGACGGTTTTCAATGTTTTTAAGCGTTTTAGCAGGGTTATTGATGTTTTTTGACGGTTTTCCACTGTTTTTAAGCGTTTTAGCAGGGTTATTGGTGTTTTTTGACGGTTTTTCACTGTTTTTAAGCGTTTTAGCATGGTTATTGGTGTTTTTTGACGGTTTTTCACTGTTTTTAAGCGTTTTAGCAGGGTTTTTGGTGTTTTTTGACGGTTTTTCACTGCTTTTAAGCGTTTTAGCAGGGTTATTGGTGTTTTTTGACCGTTTTCCACTGTTTTAAAGCCTTTTAGCAGGGTTATTGATGTTTTTTGACGGGTTTTCACTGTTTTTAAGCGTTTTAGCAGGGTTATTGGTGTTTTTTGACGGTTTTTCACTGTTTTTAGGCGTTTTAGCAGGGTTATTGGTGTTTTTTGACGGTTTTTCACTGTTTTAAGCGTTTTAGCAGGGTTATTGGTGTTTTTTGACGGTTTTTCACTGTTTTTAAGCGTTTTAGCAAGGTTATTGGTGTTTTTTGACGGTTTTTCACTGTTTTTAAGCGTTTTAGCAGGGTTATTGGTGTTTTTTGACGGTTTTTCACTGTTTTTAAGCGTTTTAGCAGGGTTATTGGTGTTTTTTGACGGTTTTTCACTGTTTTTAAGCGTTTTAGCAAGGTTATTGGTGTTTTTTGACGGTTTTTCACTGTTTTTAAGCGTTTTAGCAGGGTTATTGGTGTTTTTTGACGGTTTTTGACTGTTTTTAAGCGTTTTAGCAGGGTTATTGGTGTTTTTTGACGGTTTTTCACTGTTTTTAAGCGTTTTAGCAGGGTTATTGGTGTTTTTTGACGGTTTTTCACTGTTTTTAAGCGTTTTAGCAGGGTTATTGGTGTTTTTTGACGGTTTTTCAATGTTTTTAAGCGTTTTAGCAGGGTTATTGGTGTTTTTTGACGGTTTTCCACTGTTTTTAAGCGTTTTAGCAGGGTTATTGGTGTTTTTTGACGGTTTTTCACTGTTCTTAAGCGTTTTAGCATGGTTATTGGTGTTTTTTGACGGTTTTTCACTGTTTTTAAGCGTTTTAGCAGGGTTATTGGTGTTTTTTGACGGTTTTTCAATGTTTTTAAGCGTTTTAGCAGGGTTATTGGTGTTTTTTGACGGTTTTCCACTGTTTTTAAGCGTTTTAGCAGGGTTATTGGTGTTTTTTGACGGTTTTTCACTGTTTTTAAGCGTTTCAGCATGGTTATTGGTGTTTTTTGACGGTTTTCCACTGTTTTTAAGCGTTTTAGCAGGGTTATTGGTGTTTTTTGACGGTTTTTCACTGTTTTTAAGCGTTTCAGCATGGTTATTGGTGTTTTTTGACGGTTTTTCACTGTTTTTAAGCGTTTTAGCAGGGTTATTGGTGTTTTTTGACGGTTTTTCACTGTTTTTAAGCGTTTTAGCAGGGTTATTGGTGTTTTTTGACGGTTTTCCACTGTTTTTAAGCGTTTTAGCAGGGTTATTGGTGTTTTTTGACGGTTTTTCACTGTTTTTAAGCGTTTTAGCAGGGTTATCGGTGTTTTTTGACGGTTTTTCACTGTTTTTAAGCGTTTTAGCAAAGTTTTTGGTGTTTTTTGACGGTTTTTTACTGCTTTCAAGCGTTTTAGCAGGGTTATTGGTGTTTTTTGACGGTTTTTCACTGTTTTTAAGCGTTTTAGCATGGTTATTGGTGTTTTTTGACGGTTTTTCACTGTTTTTAAGCGTTTTAGCAGGGTTTTTGGTGTTTTTTGACGGTTTTTCACTGCTTTTAAGCGTTTTAGCAGGGTTATTGGTGTTTTTTGACCGTTTTCCACTGTTTTAAAGCCTTTTAGCAGGGTTATTGATGTTTTTTGACGGTTTTCCACTGTTTTTAAGCGTTTTAGCAGGGTTATTGGTGTTTTTTGACGGTTTTTCACTGTTTTTAAGCGTTTTAGCAGGGTTATCGGTGTTTTTTGACGGTTTTTCACTGTTTTTAAGCGTTTTAGCAAAGTTTTTGGTGTTTTTTGACGGTTTTTTACTGCTTTCAAGCGTTTTAGCAGGGTTATTGGTGTTTTTTGACGGTTTTTCACTGTTTTTAAGCGTTTTAGCATGGTTATTGGTGTTTTTTGACGGTTTTTCACTGTTTTTAAGCGTTTTAGCAGGGTTTTTGGTGTTTTTTGACGGTTTTCCACTGTTTTTAAGCGTTTTAGCAGGGTTATTGGTGTTTTTTGACGGTTTTTCACTGTTTTTAAGCGTTTCAGCATGGTTATTGGTGTTTTTTGACGGTTTTTCACTGTTTTTAAGCGTTTTAGCAGGGTTATTGGTGTTTTTTGACGGTTTTTCACTGTTTTTAAGCGTTTTAGCAGGGTTATTGGTGTTTTTTGACGGTTTTCCACTGTTTTTAAGCGTTTTAGCAGGGTTATTGGTGTTTTTTGACGGTTTTTCACTGTTTTTAAGCGTTTTAGCAGGGTTATCGGTGTTTTTTGACGGTTTTTCACTGTTTTTAAGCGTTTTAGCAAAGTTTTTGGTGTTTTTTGACGGTTTTTTACTGCTTTCAAGCGTTTTAGCAGGGTTATTGGTGTTTTTTGACGGTTTTTCACTGTTTTTAAGCGTTTTAGCATGGTTATTGGTGTTTTTTGACGGTTTTTCACTGTTTTTAAGCGTTTTAGCAGGGTTTTTGGTGTTTTTTGACGGTTTTTCACTGCTTTTAAGCGTTTTAGCAGGGTTATTGGTGTTTTTTGACCGTTTTCCACTGTTTTAAAGCCTTTTAGCAGGGTTATTGATGTTTTTTGACGGGTTTTCACTGTTTTTAAGCGTTTTAGCAGGGTTATTGGTGTTTTTTGACGGTTTTTCACTGTTTTTAGGCGTTTTAGCAGGGTTATTGGTGTTTTTTGACGGTTTTTCACTGTTTTAAGCGTTTTAGCAGGGTTATTGGTGTTTTTTGACGGTTTTTCACTGTTTTTAAGCGTTTTAGCAGGGTTATTGGTGTTTTTTGACCGTTTTCCACTGTTTTAAAGCCTTTTAGCAGGGTTATTGATGTTTTTTGACGGGTTTTCACTGTTTTTAAGCGTTTTAGCAGGGTTATTGGTGTTTTTTGACGGTTTTTCACTGTTTTTAGGCGTTTTAGCAGGGTTATTGGTGTTTTTTGACAGTTTTTCGCTGTTTTAAGCGTTTTAGTGTTTTTTGACGGTTTTTCACTGTTTTTAAGCGTTTTAGCAGGGTTATTGGTGTTTTTTGACGGTTTTTGACTGTTTTTAAGCGTTTTAGCAGGGTTATTGGTGTTTTTTGACGGTTTTTCACTGTTTTTAAGCGTTTTAGCAGGGTTATTGGTGTTTTTTGACGGTTTTTCACTGTTTTTAAGCGTTTTAGCAGGGTTATTGGTGTTTTTTGACGGTTTTTCAATGTTTTTAAGCGTTTTAGCAGGGTTATTGGTGTTTTTTGACGGTTTTCCACTGTTTTTAAGCGTTTTAGCAGGGTTATTGGTGTTTTTTGACGGTTTTTCACTGTTCTTAAGCGTTTTAGCATGGTTATTGGTGTTTTTTGACGGTTTTTCACTGTTTTTAAGCGTTTTAGCAGGGTTATTGGTGTTTTTTGACGGTTTTTCAATGTTTTTAAGCGTTTTAGCAGGGTTATTGGTGTTTTTTGACGGTTTTCCACTGTTTTTAAGCGTTTTAGCAGGGTTATTGGTGTTTTTTGACGGTTTTTCACTGTTTTTAAGCGTTTCAGCATGGTTATTGGTGTTTTTTGACGGTTTTCCACTGTTTTTAAGCGTTTTAGCAGGGTTATTGGTGTTTTTTGACGGTTTTTCACTGTTTTTAAGCGTTTCAGCATGGTTATTGGTGTTTTTTGACGGTTTTTCACTGTTTTTAAGCGTTTTAGCAGGGTTATTGGTGTTTTTTGACGGTTTTTCACTGTTTTTAAGCGTTTTAGCAGGGTTATTGGTGTTTTTTGACGGTTTTCCACTGTTTTTAAGCGTTTTAGCAGGGTTATTGGTGTTTTTTGACGGTTTTTCACTGTTTTTAAGCGTTTTAGCAGGGTTATCGGTGTTTTTTGACGGTTTTTCACTGTTTTTAAGCGTTTTAGCAAAGTTTTTGGTGTTTTTTGACGGTTTTTTACTGCTTTCAAGCGTTTTAGCAGGGTTATTGGTGTTTTTTGACGGTTTTTCACTGTTTTTAAGCGTTTTAGCATGGTTATTGGTGTTTTTTGACGGTTTTTCACTGTTTTTAAGCGTTTTAGCAGGGTTTTTGGTGTTTTTTGACGGTTTTTCACTGCTTTTAAGCGTTTTAGCAGGGTTATTGGTGTTTTTTGACCGTTTTCCACTGTTTTAAAGCCTTTTAGCAGGGTTATTGATGTTTTTTGACGGGTTTTCACTGTTTTTAAGCGTTTTAGCAGGGTTATTGGTGTTTTTTGACGGTTTTTCACTGTTTTTAGGCGTTTTAGCAGGGTTATTGGTGTTTTTTGACGGTTTTTCACTGTTTTAAGCGTTTTAGCAGGGTTATTGGTGTTTTTTGACGGTTTTTCACTGTTTTTAAGCGTTTTAGCAAGGTTATTGGTGTTTTTTGACGGTTTTTCACTGTTTTTAAGCGTTTTAGCAGGGTTATTGGTGTTTTTTGACGGTTTTTCACTGTTTTTAAGCGTTTTAGCAGGGTTATTGGTGTTTTTTGACGGTTTTTCACTGTTTTTAAGCGTTTTAGCAAGGTTATTGGTGTTTTTTGACGGTTTTTCACTGTTTTTAAGCGTTTTAGCAGGGTTATTGGTGTTTTTTGACGGTTTTTGACTGTTTTTAAGCCTTTTAGCAGGGTTATTGGTGTTTTTTGACGGTTTTTCACTGTTTTTAAGCGTTTTAGCAGGGTTATTGGTGTTTTTTGACGGTTTTTCACTGTTTTTAAGCGTTTTAGCAGGGTTATTGGTGTTTTTTGACGGTTTTTCAATGTTTTTAAGCGTTTTAGCAGGGTTATTGGTGTTTTTTGACGGTTTTCCACTGTTTTTAAGCGTTTTAGCAGGGTTATTGGTGTTTTTTGACGGTTTTTCACTGTTCTTAAGCGTTTTAGCATGGTTATTGGTGTTTTTTGACGGTTTTTCACTGTTTTTAAGCGTTTTAGCAGGGTTATTGGTGTTTTTTGACGGTTTTTCAATGTTTTTAAGCGTTTTAGCAGGGTTATTGGTGTTTTTTGACGGTTTTCCACTGTTTTTAAGCGTTTTAGCAGGGTTATTGGTGTTTTTTGACGGTTTTTCACTGTTTTTAAGCGTTTCAGCATGGTTATTGGTGTTTTTTGACGGTTTTCCACTGTTTTTAAGCGTTTTAGCAGGGTTATTGGTGTTTTTTGACGGTTTTTCACTGTTTTTAAGCGTTTCAGCATGGTTATTGGTGTTTTTTGACGGTTTTTCACTGTTTTTAAGCGTTTTAGCAGGGTTATTGGTGTTTTTTGACGGTTTTTCAATGTTTTTAAGCGTTTTAGCAGGGTTATTGGTGTTTTTTGACGGTTTTTCAATGTTTTTAAGCGTTTTAGCAGGGTTATTGGTGTTTTTTGACGGTTTTCCACTGTTTTTAAGCGTTTTAGCAGGGTTATTGGTGTTTTTTGACGGTTTTTCACTGTTTTTAAGCGTTTCAGCATGGTTATTGGTGTTTTTTGACGGTTTTCCACTGTTTTTAAGCGTTTTAGCAGGGTTATTGGTGTTTTTTGACGGTTTTTCACTGTTTTTAAGCGTTTCAGCATGGTTATTGGTGTTTTTTGACGGTTTTTCACTGTTTTTAAGCGTTTTAGCAGGGTTATTGGTGTTTTTTGACGGTTTTTCACTGTTTTTAAGCGTTTTAGCAGGGTTATTGGTGTTTTTTGACGGTTTTCCACTGTTTTTAAGCGTTTTAGCAGGGTTATTGGTGTTTTTTGACGGTTTTCACTGTTTTTAAGCGTTTTAGCAGGGTTATCGGTGTTTTTTGACGGTTTTTCACTGTTTTTAAGCGTTTTAGCAAAGTTTTTGGTGTTTTTTGACGGTTTTTTACTGCTTTCAAGCGTTTTAGCAGGGTTATTGGTGTTTTTTGACGGTTTTTCACTGTTTTTAAGCGTTTTAGCATGGTTATTGGTGTTTTTTGACGGTTTTTCACTGTTTTTAAGCGTTTTAGCAGGGTTTTTGGTGTTTTTTGACGGTTTTTCACTGCTTTTAAGCGTTTTAGCAGGGTTATTGGTGTTTTTTGACCGTTTTCCACTGTTTTAAAGCCTTTTAGCAGGGTTATTGATGTTTTTTGACGGGTTTTCACTGTTTTTAAGCGTTTTAGCAGGGTTATTGGTGTTTTTTGACGGTTTTTCACTGTTTTTAGGCGTTTTAGCAGGGTTATTGGTGTTTTTTGACGGTTTTTCACTGTTTTAAGCGTTTTAGCAGGGTTATTGGTGTTTTTTGACGGTTTTTCACTGTTTTTAAGCGTTTTAGCAAGGTTATTGGTGTTTTTTGACGGTTTTTCACTGTTTTTAAGCGTTTTAGCAGGGTTATTGGTGTTTTTTGACGGTTTTTCACTGTTTTTAAGCGTTTAGCAGGGTTATTGGTGTTTTTTGACGGTTTTTCACTGTTTTTAAGCGTTTTAGCAAGGTTATTGGTGTTTTTTGACGGTTTTTCACTGTTTTTAAGCGTTTTAGCAGGGTTATTGGTGTTTTTTGACGGTTTTTGACTGTTTTTAAGCGTTTTAGCAGGGTTATTGGTGTTTTTTGACGGTTTTTCACTGTTTTTAAGCGTTTTAGCAGGGTTATTGGTGTTTTTTGACGGTTTTTCACTGTTTTTAAGCGTTTTAGCAGGGTTATTGGTGTTTTTTGACGGTTTTTCAATGTTTTTAAGCGTTTTAGCAGGGTTATTGGTGTTTTTTGACGGTTTTCCACTGTTTTTAAGCGTTTTAGCAGGGTTATTGGTGTTTTTTGACGGTTTTTCACTGTTCTTAAGCGTTTTAGCATGGTTATTGGTGTTTTTTGACGGTTTTTCACTGTTTTTAAGCGTTTTAGCAGGGTTATTGGTGTTTTTTGACGGTTTTTCAATGTTTTTAAGCGTTTTAGCAGGGTTATTGGTGTTTTTTGACGGTTTTCCACTGTTTTTAAGCGTTTTAGCAGGGTTATTGGTGTTTTTTGACGGTTTTTCACTGTTTTTAAGCGTTTCAGCATGGTTATTGGTGTTTTTTGACGGTTTTCCACTGTTTTTAAGCGTTTTAGCAGGGTTATTGGTGTTTTTTGACGGTTTTTCACTGTTTTTAAGCGTTTCAGCATGGTTATTGGTGTTTTTTGACGGTTTTTCACTGTTTTTAAGCGTTTTAGCAGGGTTATTGGTGTTTTTTGACGGTTTTTCACTGTTTTTAAGCGTTTTAGCAGGGTTATTGGTGTTTTTTGACGGTTTTCCACTGTTTTTAAGCGTTTTAGCAGGGTTATTGGTGTTTTTTGACGGTTTTTCACTGTTTTTAAGCGTTTTAGCAGGGTTATCGGTGTTTTTTGACGGTTTTTCACTGTTTTTAAGCGTTTTAGCAAAGTTTTTGGTGTTTTTTGACGGTTTTTTACTGCTTTCAAGCGTTTTAGCAGGGTTATTGGTGTTTTTTGACGGTTTTTCACTGTTTTTAAGCGTTTTAGCAGGGTTATTGGTGTTTTTTGACGGTTTTTCACTGTTTTTAAGAGTTTTAGCAGGGTTATTGATGTTTTTTGACGGGTTTTCACTGTTTTTAAGCGTTTTAGCAGGGTTATTGGTGTTTTTTGACGGTTTTTCACTGTTTTTAAGCGTTTTAGCAGGGTTATTGGTGTTTTTTGACGGTTTTTCACTGTTTTTAAGCGTTTTAGCAGGGTTATTGGTGTTTTTTGACGGTTTTTCACTGTTTTAAGCGTTTTAGCAGGGTTATTGGTGTTTTTTGACGGTTTTTCACTGTTTTTAAGCGTTTTAGCAAGGTTATTGGTGTTTTTTGACGGTTTTTCACTGTTTTTAAGCGTTTTAGCAGGGTTATTGGTGTTTTTTGACGGTTTTTCACTGTTTTTAAGCGTTTTTGCAGGGTTATTGGTGTTTTTTGACGGTTTTTCACTGTTTTCAAGCGTTTTAGCAAGGTTATTGGTGTTTTTTGACGGTTTTTCACTGTTTTTAAGCGTTTTAGCAGGGTTATTGGTGTTTTTTGACGGTTTTTCACTGTTTTTAAGCGTTTTAGCAGGGTTATTGGTGTTTTTTGACGGTTTTTCACTGTTTTTGAGCGTTTTAGCAGGGTTATTGGTGTTTTTTGACGGTTTTTCACTGTTTTTAAGCGTTTTAGCAGGGTTATTGGTGTTTTTTGACGGTTTTTCAATGTTTTTAAGCGTTTTAGCAGGGTTATTGGTGTTTTTTGACGGTTTTCCACTGTTTTTAAGCGTTTTAGCAGGGTTATTGGTGTTTTTTGACGGTTTTTCACTGTTCTTAAGCGTTTTAGCATGGTTATTGGTGTTTTTTGACGGTTTTTCACTGTTTTTAAGCGTTTTAGCAGGGTTTTTGGTGTTTTTTGACGGTTTTTCACTGCTTTTAAGCGTTTTAGCAGGGTTATTGGTGTTTTTTGACGGTTTTTCACTGTTTTTAAGCGTTTTAGCAGGGTTATTGGTGTTTTTTGACGGTTTTTCACTGTTTTTAAGCGTTTTAGCAAGGTTATTGGTGTCTTTTGACGGTTTTTCACTGTTTTTAAGCGTTTTAGCAGGGTTATTGGTGTTTTTTGACGGTTTTTCACTGTTTTTAAGCGTTTTAGCAGGGTTATCGGTGTTTTTTGACGGTTTTTCACTGTTTTTAAGCGTTTTAGCAGGGTTATTGGTGTTTTTTGACGGTTTTCACTGTTTTTAAGCGTTTTAGCAGGGTTATTGGTGTTTTTTGACGGTTTTTCACTGTTTTTAAGCGTTTTAGCAGGGTTATTGGTGTTTTTTGACGGTTTTTCAATGTTTTTAAGCGTTTTAGCAGGGTTATTGGTGTTTTTTGACGGTTTTCCACTGTTTTTAAGCGTTTTAGCAGGGTTATTGGTGTTTTTTTGACGGTTTTTCACTGTTTTTAAGCGTTTCAGCATGGTTATTGGTGTTTTTTGACGGTTTTCCACTGTTTTTAAGCGTTTTAGCAGGGTTATTGGTGTTTTTTGACGGTTTTTCACTGTTTTTAAGCGTTTCAGCATGGTTATTGGTGTTTTTTGACGGTTTTTCACTGTTTTTAAGCGTTTTAGCAGGGTTATTGGTGTTTTTTGACGGTTTTTCACTGTTTTTAAGCGTTTTAGCAGGGTTATTGGTGTTTTTTGGCGGTTTTCCACTGTTTTTAAGCGTTTTAGCAGGGTTATTGGTGTTTTTTGACGGTTTTCACTGTTTTTAAGCGTTTTAGCAGGGTTATCGGTGTTTTTTGACGGTTTTTCACTGTTTTTAAGCGTTTTAGCAAAGTTTTTGGTGTTTTTTGACGATTTTTTACTGCTTTCAAGCGTTTTAGCAGGGTTATTGGTGTTTTTTGACGGTTTTTCACTGTTTTTAAGCGTTTTAGCAGGGTTATTGGTGTTTTTTGACGGTTTTTCACTGTTTTTAAGAGTTTTAGCAGGGTTATTGATGTTTTTTGACGGGTTTTCACTGTTTTTAAGCGTTTTAGCAGGGTTATTGGTGTTTTTTGACGGTTTTTCACTGTTTTTAAGCGTTTTAGCAGGGTTATTGGTGTTTTTTGACGGTTTTTCACTGTTTTAAGCGTTTTAGCAGGGTTATTGGTGTTTTTTGACGGTTTTTCACTGTTTTTAAGCGTTTTAGCAAGGTTATTGGTGTTTTTTGACGGTTTTTCACTGTTTTTAAGCGTTTTAGCAGGGTTATTGGTGTTTTTTGACGGTTTTTCACTGTTTTTAAGCGTTTTTGCAGGGTTATTGGTGTTTTTTGACGGTTTTTCACTGTTTTCAAGCGTTTTAGCAAGGTTATTGGTGTTTTTTGACGGTTTTTCACTGTTTTTAAGCGTTTTAGCAGGGTTATTGGTGTTTTTTGACGGTTTTTCACTGTTTTTAAGCGTTTTAGCAGGGTTATTGGTGTTTTTTGACGGTTTTTCACTGTTTTTGAGCGTTTTAGCAGGGTTATTGGTGTTTTTTGACGGTTTTTCACTGTTTTTAAGCGTTTTAGCAGGGTTATTGGTGTTTTTTGACGGTTTTTCAATGTTTTTAAGCGTTTTAGCAGGGTTATTGGTGTTTTTTGACGGTTTTCCACTGTTTTTAAGCGTTTTAGCAGGGTTATTGGTGTTTTTTGACGGTTTTTCACTGTTCTTAAGCGTTTTAGCATGGTTATTGGTGTTTTTTGACGGTTTTTCACTGTTTTTAAGCGTTTTAGCAGGGTTTTTGGTGTTTTTTGACGGTTTTTCACTGCTTTTAAGCGTTTTAGCAGGGTTATTGGTGTTTTTTGACGGTTTTTCACTGTTTTTAAGCGTTTTAGCAGGGTTATTGGTGTTTTTTGACGGTTTTTCACTGTTTTTAAGCGTTTTAGCAAGGTTATTGGTGTCTTTTGACGGTTTTTCACTGTTTTTAAGCGTTTTAGCAGGGTTATTGGTGTTTTTTGACGGTTTTTCACTGTTTTTAAGCGTTTTAGCAGGGTTATCGGTGTTTTTTGACGGTTTTTCACTGTTTTTAAGCGTTTTAGCAGGGTTATTGGTGTTTTTTGACGGTTTTTCACTGTTTTTAAGCGTTTTAGCAGGGTTATTGGTGTTTTTTGACGGTTTTTCACTGTTTTTAAGCGTTTTAGCAGGGTTATTGGTGTTTTTTGACGGTTTTTCACTGTTTTTAGGCGTTTTAGCAGGGTTATTGGTGTTTTTTGACGGTTTTTCACTGTTTTTAAGCGTTTTAGCAGGGTTATTGGTGTTTTTTGACGGTTTTTCACTGTTTTTAAGCGTTTTAGCAGGGTTATTGGTTGTTTTTGACGGTTTTTCACTGTTATAGAGCGTTTTAGCAGGGTTATTGGTGTTTTTAGACGGTTTTTCACTGTTTTTAAGCGTTTTAGCAGGGTTATTGGTGTTTTTTGACGGTTTTTCAATGTTTTTAAGCGTTTTAGCAGGGTTATTGATGTTTTTTGACGGTTTTCCACTGTTTTTAAGCGTTTTAGCAGGGTTATTGGTGTTTTTGACGGTTTTTCACTGTTTTTAAGCGTTTTAGCATGGTTATTGGTGTTTTTTGACGGTTTTTCACTGTTTTTAAGCGTTTTAGCAGGGTTTTTGGTGTTTTTTGACGGTTTTTCACTGCTTTTAAGCGTTTTAGCAGGGTTATTGGTGTTTTTTGACGGTTTTTCACTGTTTTTAAGCGTTTTAGCAAAGTTTTTGGTGTTTTTTGACGGTTTTTTACTGCTTTCAAGCGTTTTAGCAGGGTTATTGGTGTTTTTTGTCGGTTTTTCACTGTTTTTAAGCGTTTTAGCAGGGTTATTGGTGTTTTTTGACGGTTTTCTCTGTTTTTAAGCGTTTTAGCAGGGTTATTGGTGTTTTTGGACGGTTTTTCACTGTTTTAAGCGTTTTAGCAGGGTTATTGGTTGTTTTTGACGGTTTTTCACTGTTATAGAGCGTTTTAGCAGGGTTATTGGTGTTTTTAGACGGTTTTTCACTGTTTTTAAGCGTTTTAGCAGGGTTATTGGTGTTTTTTGACGGTTTTTCAATGTTTTTAAGCGTTTTAGCAGGGTTATTGATGTTTTTGACGGTTTTCCACTGTTTTTAAGCGTTTTAGCAGGGTTATTGGTGTTTTTTGACGGTTTTTCACTGTTTTTAAGCGTTTTAGCATGGTTATTGGTGTTTTTTGACGGTTTTTCACTGTTTTTAAGCGTTTTAGCAGGGTTTTTGGTGTTTTTTGACGGTTTTTCACTGTTTTTAAGCGTTTTAGCAGGGTTATTGGTGTTTTTTGACGGTTTTTCTCTGTTTTTAAGCCTTTTAGCAGGGTTATTGATGTTTTTTGACGGGTTTTCACTGTTTTTAAGCGTTTTAGCAGGGTTATTGGTGTTTTTTGACGGTTTTTCACTGTTTTCAAGCGTTTTAGCAAGGTTATTGGTGTTTTTTGACGGTTTTTCACTGTTTTTGGGCGTTTTAGCAGGGTTATTGGTGTTTTTTGACGGTTTTTCACTGTTTTTAAGCGTTTTAGCAGGGTTATTGGTGTTTTTTGACGGTTTTTCACTGTTTTTAAGCGTTTTAGCAGGGTTATTGGTGTTTTTGACGGTTTTTCACTGTTTTTAAGCGTTTTAGCAGGGTTATTGGTGTTTTTTGACGGTTTTTCACTGTTTTTAAGCGTTTTAGGA
>NW_027556568.1:0-6145 GCF_964204865.1 Styela clava
AAATTTCCGACGAATAATGAGGTGGTTGAAGTCACTAAAAATACTAAAAGGAAGAAGTGGATGAAATTTCTTCCGACGGGTAGTTAGGTGGCTGAAGTCACTAAAAAGCTGAACACTAAAAGGAAGAGGTGAATGAAATTTTTTCCGACGAATAATGAGGTGGTTGAAGTCACTAAAAAGCTGAACACTAAAAGGAAAAAGTGGATGAAATTTCTTCCGACGAATAATGAGGTGGTTGTGAAGTCACTATAAAGCTGAACACTAAAAGGAAGAAGTGGATGAAATTTTTTCCGACGAATAATAAGGTGATTGACGTCACTAAAAAGCTGAACACTAAAAGGAAGGAGTGGATGAAATTTTTTTCGACGAATAATGAGGTGGTCAAAGTCACTAAAAAGCTGAACACTAAAAAGAAGAAGTGGATAAAATTTATTCCGACGATTGATGAGGTGGTTGAAGTCACTAAAAAGCTGAACACTAAAAGGGAGAAGTGGATAAAAAAATTTCCGACGAATAATGAGGTGGTTGAAGTCACTAAAAACTGTACACTAAAAGGAAGAAGTGAATAAAGTTTCTTCCGACGAATAATGAGGTGGTTGAAGTCACTAAAAAGATGAACAGTAAAAGGAAGAAGTGAATGAAATTTCTTCCGGCGAATAATGAGGTGGTTGAAGTCACTAAAAAGATGAACACTAAAAGGAAGAAGTGGATGAAATTTCTTCCGATGGATAGTGAGGAATACTTGAAAATTTAATATATTAGGAATTGGGTAATTTAATGTTTGTTCTGTTCGTATTTATGAGACAATGTCCACGTGGATTCGTTTTTTGTTAATTTTTTATATGTTATGCTCAGTTCGAGCCTGGCGAATTGAAGGCCATGACATTCTCGTTATATTCTTTTTAATTTTGATGTAATGTGCAAACAAATTAATATATATATATTTTCATATCTAGCTGTTCTAGATCAACAAACCTTGGAATTTATAATATGTTTGTGGCCCACCTCAAAATGCCTCTGAGGCTTACCAGTGGCCCATGGCCCATTGGTTGAGAACCAGTGGTCTAACAGGACTTCGATTTGACTAATACATCATTATTCAAAGTCTTCGTGCGTGAACTGCTTGCAAAATTTATAAAAACAGATATTAAGTTCAAGGAATGAAATACGGAATCAAAAATAAATTATATTCAGGCACAATATCACGGCAATCTAATATTGATCACGGCAATTATTATTAATTTTTGATTCCTATTTTCGTATTTACAAAATACAACGGCGATCCATGGACTTAAAATGTGTGGTAAACTGCCCGATTATAATTAATTCTTGATACATATTTTCGTATTTATAAAATAATAAAAGATATATATGCGGACATTGAAGTGCCCGAATATAAAAAAAATCCATTCGTATTTACGTACTCACGAAAAAATTGTCCCAAGTCAGAAATATAATTTATACTTTATCCCGCTTTTTGGCAAATAATTTGGATAATGGTTGGTATTTAAAAGTATGGACTTTTACTAGGATAATTTTGTGTTGCGCAAAATGTTCAAATCTATGACCGATAGCACTATTTTAAATGCTTGCCGTATTAATTTAATTCTGATAACGTAACTCATGGTATATAAAAATATATCGCAGTAATCTGCAAACATGAAATGCATGGTAATATAGTCATGTTGTAGATAACAGTTATTCCATTGTTTATTGTATGCAAATTCCTTCATATACTATAGATCAGTAGTCGGCAACCACCGGGCCGCGGCCCATCGCCGGTCTGCGGAAAGGTCACTACCGGTCCGCAGAAAGGTGACATGAAAACGTACAATGCCATTGTTATCTTCATGTGAGGTTGGGTTTTAAAATGGCAATTACAAAAACGAAAGATCGAAGTGGGTTTAACGTAAGAAATAGTATCACCTTCGTTTTTGAATGTATTGTCAACATACATTTTCTAACGCATATTATTTATTACATTAGATTAGTTCGTTTGTATAAAGGTGGTCCGCCAAAATTTTGGTCAGGCTTTACCGGTCCGTTACTGAAAAAAGGTTGCCGGCCACTGCTATAGAATTATAGATCATTGATTTTCAACCGGTGTTCCGCGGAACACCGGTGTTCCGCGAGAGACCTCCGGGTGTTCCGCAGAAAATTGCTTTTTTGCAGTATTATGACGTCATAACTGATATTTAACCGTCCGATGGATTTATATAAATTTCACAAAGCGCGGTTCACAACCGCTTCCAATCTTGCTATCATTTTCCACTACCTATCTTTGCGAAATGAGTTTTTAAGCATGGCCGGTCTAGGGCTGTGCAAAATATTCGAATAGCGAATACAATATTAAAATATTCGAATGCCATTTTACTATTCGTATGTACAATACCACATAATCTGTACCGCTTTGCCTGGGCACGGAATTCACGCCGGTAAATCGATCGCTTGGATTACGCGAGAATTCACCCTCGGCTTCCACTGTTATTATGTAAAAAGCGTGCCGACTAGGGATGGGCAATGTAGAATAATTTACTATTCTAGAATAGTTAAATCGAATACCGAATCCTATTCTATTTTCATACTTATTCAAATAGTGGGAATTTTCCTGATTGCTGGATTTAGGAAAATTGTAAATGTATTACTATAAATGTATTATTTATTTGGAAATGTCCTTAACATTGGATTTGATTTGATACTAAACAGGCTTATCCCAGGACAATGAAATCTAAGAATATTACAATATTTTTGCTTTCAAATATTCCAAATGTATGTAATCTCTAAATACTTATATGCTAAATTACGCTTCAAACACTTTATTAGTAAGCGGTTAAATACAAAAATAGATATGAAACGTCAATAAATCATCATTAATGTTAGAGTGTCGAGTGTACTAAAACACACCCGCTGAGAATTATTTAGATGCAGGACCAGCGTGTGGCCACTGCAACTTATGCGACCGGTGTAAAATATTAAATTTAACCACTATCAATTAAAATCAACTTATTATTCTGTGCGATCAAGACGTGCAAAACATGGTTCCCGTACGCGATTTCGTAGTTAGTTATTAGTTAACATCATCTAAAGACGAATTCAATTTGTATTATTATCGTTACATATCATTATCTACCCAGACTTGGCCCTACTCAAACTCAATACGTAACTATTTTCGCCAGATGTGGCATCTTTTTTTTAAGTTTATCGGCGAATAAAATTACTACAGCCACTCGATCAAACGTGCGTCTATCTTGAACGATAGAAACGGACCGTCGGTATATATTATCTTTTGGGAGTGAAATTTAAATGCGACAGATCGTCGTGTTATGCGATGTAACTTTGTATTTCGGAAACTGGTGTAATAAAATTATTCCAAAATAATATTTGATTTAAATTAATCGCAAGTAATGTCATAACATTTTATGCCTGGCTTTTGATTTACATGCATCATTTTCTGGGGAAAACTCGCCGGTCGCGGAAAATCATTTACAGTAATGTAAAATGAAGCAAGACACGCCTGTAAACAATTGAAGATTGTTGCAATCAGATTATCGGAAGTCGGCACAAATAAATATTATTATTAAACCCTCGCTAGATAGCAAAGCCGGAAAACGCAAAAAATGGTGCAATAACGAGTCTTCGTCGTAAGGTGTACTTCACGACTTCTTGTCCAGAATACGCCGATTGAGATTACTGTGTTTGATGTTTATCGATTTTACGGGTTCTTTGCGATTAGGCAAGTTTAATTAAACGAGAGAAATTTCCACGCGAGAAAGAACGCTCGTCTTTAATTGATAAATTAGAAATCCGAAATACAAAAATTGACGCCCGGCGAAAACGCAAAATGGTGCAATAAGAGTCTTCGCCACGAGATGTACTTCGCCGACTTCCTGTCCAGAATACGCCGATTGAGATTACAGTGTTTGAAGTTTACCGATTTTACGGGTTCTTTCCGAGCAGACGCAAGTCTAGTTAAACGAGAGAGATTTCCACGCGAGAAAAACGCTCGTCTTTAATTGTATTTAGAAACCCGAAATGCAAAAATCGACGCATGGCGCCGGAGAGGCGGAAACCGAATCCTGTTATCGGATCCTGTTGGATTCGAATACTTTGGGATTCGAATCCTCCGGATTCGGTATTCTATATTGCCCATCCCTAGTGCCGACACTAGTCCGTAAATGTAGAAACGTCAACCCAAATAAGATATCTAAAATAAAGTTACCAGATTTTAAAGATGTTATTAGCCTCCGCATGCATGACCCGAATAAAAAATCATTTTCGGAAATTAAGAGTTACAAAGACGTTTTTTTTGGAGTGTTGAATTTGCAAATTCCGTAAATAAAATTATGAATTTCCCGGTAACGATATTAGCTATGATATTGGTCGGGGTATTGATTTGTTGTAAAATAAATGGTGACTTGAGGTGATTAATTATAATTAGCATCTTCCCTTCTACTAGGTACGAAAAGCACTTGGGCACAAAATTGTTTACAATTTTTTTGGTATCAGGTCGCGTATATAAAATAACGTTCAAGAGTGCTGCCAAACGACAACGTAGAAATGCCTTTATTTCAGATTTTAAATCAACATTCTTTATTCACGCAATCACAGCTTCACAGATTTATCTAATCACAGTATCAAATTGATTTATTTCGAAAATAACACTGAGCCTAAGAAAGTCAATTGTCGTCTTAATAATAAATGTGTGCATCCCGTTGACGATAATGATAATATTATTTGCTTAAAACTGGGACATTTAATTTGCAAACGGCGATAAGTTAGATCAGAGTCGGCGCAAAAGATAAATATCAGAATACAATTAATTTGGCTTTGAAATCACTCCTCAATGTCATTAAAATCTGTCGCTGGTGTGAACTCATAGTTATATCAATAATATGAAACTTCGATCTCCGCCGACCCACGGGAATTAATAGTTGCGCAAAAGAACAAATGGCGGGATTTTAAAAACGTTCAGGGGGACAAAATATCAGCGCATATGACGAAATTAACCAGTAAAAATCGCTTTGTTGCCGATTTTCAATGTTTCTATTAATTTCCAAATCTACCTCCGACGTTCTGGACCCTGCTGCGTATAAAAAATATTCGGTATTGGACTATTCGGTATTTGTTAAGAATATTCGAATTATTTGATTCGAAAAAAATATTCGATTTTGCCCACCCTTTTCTTGGCCGCCATAAGAGTATAAAAACACGAAAAATTGAGAGTCGTCGAGAAAGAGCTGCGTGTTTGTCTCTCTCAATTAAATTCCAGCCAGAATAAAAAATTGAAACTCATCGAAACAGGCCCAGATATTACATTAAAATACCATTTATGTTCCTAGCTCATCGGTAGCTCTGAATCGGAATATGTGTAACGTCTTTTCCAGCTGAAGTTGACAAGCTAATATTAAATCTCGTTAATTAATTTTTTTCCGAAATGATCGATGTCAGTTAATTGCATAATATAGTTTATTTCCAAAAATCTCATTTGGTGTTCCGTCACAATTTTAGAATAAAAAAAGTGTTCCGCGATACAAAAAAGGTTGAAAATCACTGGTGTACGAGGTTAGGGATCAGGTTGTGTACTTTCGGGTATACGATCCATTTAAATTTGCGTGTGATAGAAACTTAGGTCAGTCACCCAACTGACAGATTGGAGGAAATTATTTACCCACACAGCACGTCAGCATCTCGAGTGATGATCAGGGTGTGTTGCGCTGAACATGAAAATGAATGAAGGCAGATCAATAAAAGTAAATAACGAAAAATTCATTTACATTCCCGTCTGGCAATTGGTGTTATTTGGAGTGTTTGTTTTTCTTCGCTAAACGGCTCTCTTTCTTTCGAATCGCGTAAATCAGATTCGAAAAAAATTGCGATTTGAATCGATTCAATTCATAAATCTAAAAGGGGCATGTCTACTCATCAGTCCGCTTTCAGGGTCTTCATCCAATCTCACTTCCGTCGGGATATGTTTTGGCTATTTAACTCTCCCAATGTTCGGTATTTTAGTGACTTCAACCACCTCAAAATTGATAGGACAAAATATCATCTAACCCTAACGTACTTCTTCCTTATAGTGATTAGATTTTTAGTGACCTCAGCCACCTCACCACCCGTCGGAAGAAATTCCATCCACTTCTTTCTG
>NW_027556569.1:0-22657 GCF_964204865.1 Styela clava
AAGCGTTTTAGCAGGGTTATTGGTGTTTTTTGACGGTTTTTCACTGTTTTTAAGCGTTTTAGCAGGGTTATTGGTGTTTTTTGACGGTTTTTCACTGTTTTTAAGCGTTTTAGCAGGGTTATTGGTGTTTTTTGACGGTTTTTCACTGTTTTTAAGCGTTTTAGCAGGGTTATTGGTGTTTTTTGACGGTTTTTCACTGTTTTTAAGCGTTTTAGCAAGGGTTATTGGTGTTTTTTGACGGTTTTTCACTGTTTTTAAGCGTTTTAGCAGGGTTATTGGTGTTTTTTGACGGTTTTTCACTGTTTTTAAAGCGTTTTAGCAGGGTTATTGGTGTTTTTTGACGGTTTTTCACTGTTTTTAAGCGTTTTAGCAGGGTTATTGGTGTTTTTTGACGGTTTTTTCACTGTTTTTAAGCGGTTTAGCAGGGTTATTGGTGTTTTTTGACGGTTTTTCACTGTTTTTAAGCGTTTTAGCAAAGGTTATTGGTGTTTTTTGACGATTTTTCACTGTTTTTAAGCGTTTTAGCAGGGTTATTGGTGTTTTTTGACGGTTTTTCACTGTTTTTAAGCGTTTTAGCAGGGTTATTGGTGTTTTTTGACGGTTTTTCACTGTTTTTAAGCGTTTTAGCAGGGTTATTGGTGTTTTTTGACGGATTTTCACTGTTTTTGAGCGTTTTAGCAGGGTTATTGTTGTTTATTGACGGTTTTTCACTGTTTTTAAGCGTTTTAGCAGGGTTGTTGGTGTTTTTTGACGGTTTTTCACTGTTTTTAAGCGTTTTAGCAGGGTTATTGGTGTTTTTTGACGGTTTTTCACTGTTTTTAAGCGTTTAAGCAGGGTTATTGGTGTTTTTTGACGGTTTTTCACTGTTTTTAAGCGTTTTAGCAAGGTTATTGGTGTTTTTCGACGATTTTTCACTGTTTTTAAGCCGTTTAGCAGGGTTATTGGTGTTTTTTGACGGTTTTTCACTGTTTTTAAGCGTTTTAGCAGGATTGTTGGTGTTTTTTGACGGTTTTTCACTGTTTTTATGCGTTTTAGCAGGGTTATTGGTGTTTTTTGACGGATTTTCACTGTTTTTAAGCGTTTTAGCAGGGTTATTGGTGTTTTTTGACGGTTTTTCACTGTTTTTAGGCGTTTTTGCAAGGGTATTGGTGTTTTTTGACGGTTTTTCACTGTTTTTAAGCGTTTTAGCAAGGTTATTGGTGTTTTTTGACGGTTTTTCACTGTTTTTAAGCGTTTTAGCAAGGTTATTGGTGTTTTTTGACGGTTTTTCACTGTTTTTAAGCGTTTTAGCAGGGTTATTGGTGTTTTTTGACGGTTTTTCACTGTTTTTAAGCGTTTTAGCAGGGTTATTGGTGTTTTTTGACGGTTTTTCACTGTTTTTCAGCGTTTTAGCAGGGTTATTGGTGTTTTTTGACGGTTTTTCACTGTTTTTAAGCGTTTTAGCAGGGTTATTGGTGTTTTTTGACGGTTTTTCACTGTTTTTGAGCGTTTTAGCAAGGTTATTGGTGTTTTTTGACGGTTTTTCACTGTTTTTAAGCGTTTTAGCAGGGTTATTGGTGTTTTTTGACGGTTTTTCACTGTTTTTAAGCGTTTTAGCATGGTTATTGGTGTTTTTTGACGGTTTTTCACTGTTTTTAAGCGTTTTAGCAGGGTTATTGGTGTTTTTTGACGGTTTTTCACTGTTTTTAAGCGTTTTAGCAAGGTTATTGGTGTTTTTTGACGGTTTTTCATTGTTTTTAAGCGTTTTAGCAGGGTTATTGGTGTTTTTTGACGGTTTTTCACTGTTTTTAAGCGTTTTAGCAGGGTTATTTGGTTTTTTGACGGTTTTTCACTGTTTTTAAGCGTTTTAGCAGGGTTATTGGTGTTTTTTGACGGTTTTTCACTGTTTTTAAGCGTTTTAGCAGGGTTATTGGTGTTTTTTGACGGCTTTTCACTGTTTTTAAGCGTTTTGGCAGGGTTATTGGTGTTTTTTGACGGTTTTTCACTGTTTTTAAGCGTTTTAGCAGGGTTATTGGTGTTTTTTGACGGTTTTTCACTGTTTTTAAGCGATTTAGCAGGGTTATTGGTGTTTTTTGACGGTTTTTCACTGTTTTTAAGCGTTTTTGCAGGGTTATTGGTGTTTTTTGACGGTTTTTCACTGTTTTTAAGCGTTTTAGCAGGGTTATTGGTGTTTTTTGACGGTTTTTCACTGTTTTTAAGCGTTTTAGCAGGGTTATTGGTGTTTTTTGACGGTTTTTCACTGTTTTTAAGCGTTTTGGCAGGGTTATTGGTGTTTTTTGACGGTTTTTCACTGTTTTTAAGCGTTTTAGCAGGGTTATTGGTGTTTTTTGACGGTTTTTCACTGTTTTTAAGCGTTTTAGCAGGGTTATTGGTGTTTTTTGACGGTTTTTCACTGTTTTTAAGCGTTTTTGCAGGGTTATTGGTGTTTTTTGACGGTTTTCACTGTTTTTAAGCGTTTTAGCAGGGTTATTGGTGTTTATTGACGGTTTTTCACTGTTTTTAAGCGTTTTAGCAGGGTTGTTGGTGTTTTTTGACGGTTTTTCACTGTTTTTAAGCGTTTTAGCAGGGTTATTGGTGTTTTTTGACGGTTTTTCACTGTTTTTAAGCGTTTTAGCAGGGTTATTGGTGTTTTTTGACGGTTTTTCACTGTTTTTAAGCGTTTTTGCAAGGTTATTGGTGTTTTTTGACGGTTTTTCACTGTTTTTAAGCGTTTTAGCAGGGTTATTGGTGTTTTTTGACGGTTTTTCACTGTTTTTAAGCGTTTTAGCAAGGTTATTGGTGTTTTTTGACGATTTTTCACTGTTTTTAAGCGTTTTAGCAGGGTTATTGGTGTTTTTTGACGGTTTTTCACTGTTTTTAAGCGTTTTAGCAGGGTTATTGGTGTTTTTTGACGGTTTTTCACTGTTTTTAAGCGTTTTAGCAGGGTTATTGGTGTTTTTTGACGGTTTTTCACTGTTTTTAAGCGTTTTAGCAGGGTTATTGGTGTTTTTTGACGGTTTTTCACTGTTTTTAAGCGTTTTAGCAAGGTTATTGGTGTTTTTTGACGGTTTTTCACTGTTTTTAAGCGTTTTAGCAGGGTTATTGTGTTTTTTGACGGTTTTTCACTGTTTTTAAACGTTTTAGCAGGGTTATTGGTGTTTTTTGACGGTTTTTCACTGTTTTTAAGCGTTTTAGCAGGGTTGTTGGTGTTTTTTGACGTTTTTTCACTGTTTTTAAGCGGTTTAGCAGGGTTATTGGTGTTTTTTGACGGTTTTTCACTGTTTTTAAGCGTTTTAGCAAAGTTATTGGTGTTTTTTGACGATTTTTCACTGTTTTTAAGCGTTTTAGCAGGGTTATTGGTGTTTTTTGACGGTTTTTCACTGTTTTTAAGCGTTTTAGCAGGGTTATTGGTGTTTTTTGACGGTTTTTCACTGTTTTTAAGCGTTTTAGCAGGGTTATTGGTGTTTTTTGACGGATTTTCACTGTTTTTGAGCGTTTTAGCAGGGTTATTGTTGTTTATTGACGGTTTTTCACTGTTTTTAAGCGTTTTAGCAGGGTTGTTGGTGTTTTTTGACGGTTTTTCACTGTTTTTAAGCGTTTTAGCAGGGTTATTGGTGTTTTTTGACGGTTTTTCACTGTTTTTAAGCGTTTAAGCAGGGTTATTGGTGTTTTTTGACGGTTTTTCACTGTTTTTAAGCGTTTTAGCAAGGTTATTGGTGTTTTTCGACGATTTTTCACTGTTTTTAAGCCGTTTAGCAGGGTTATTGGTGTTTTTTGACGGTTTTTCACTGTTTTTAAGCGTTTTAGCAGGATTGTTGGTGTTTTTTGACGGTTTTTCACTGTTTTTATGCGTTTTAGCAGGGTTATTGGTGTTTTTTGACGGATTTTCACTGTTTTTAAGCGTTTTAGCAGGGTTATTGGTGTTTTTTGACGGTTTTTCACTGTTTTTAGGCGTTTTTGCAAGGGTATTGGTGTTTTTTGACGGTTTTTCACTGTTTTTAAGCGTTTTAGCAAGGTTATTGGTGTTTTTTGACGGTTTTTCACTGTTTTTAAGCGTTTTAGCAAGGTTATTGGTGTTTTTTGACGGTTTTTCACTGTTTTTAAGCGTTTTAGCAGGGTTATTGGTGTTTTTTGACGGTTTTTCACTGTTTTTAAGCGTTTTAGCAGGGTTATTGGTGTTTTTTGACGGTTTTTCACTGTTTTTCAGCGTTTTAGCAGGGTTATTGGTGTTTTTTGACGGTTTTTCACTGTTTTTAAGCGTTTTAGCAGGGTTATTGGTGTTTTTTGACGGTTTTTCACTGTTTTTGAGCGTTTTAGCAAGGTTATTGGTGTTTTTTGACGGTTTTTCACTGTTTTTAAGCGTTTTAGCAGGGTTATTGGTGTTTTTTGACGGTTTTTCACTGTTTTTAAGCGTTTTAGCATGGTTATTGGTGTTTTTTGACGGTTTTTCACTGTTTTTAAGCGTTTTAGCAGGGTTATTGGTGTTTTTTGACGGTTTTTCACTGTTTTTAAGCGTTTTAGCAAGGTTATTGGTGTTTTTTGACGGTTTTTCATTGTTTTTAAGCGTTTTAGCAGGGTTATTGGTGTTTTTTGACGGTTTTTCACTGTTTTTAAGCGTTTTAGCAGGGTTATTTGGGTTTTTTGACGGTTTTTCACTGTTTTTAAGCGTTTTAGCAGGGTTATTGGTGTTTTTTGACGGTTTTTCACTGTTTTTAAGCGTTTTAGCAGGGTTATTGGTGTTTTTTGACGGCTTTTTCACTGTTTTTAAGCGTTTTGGCAGGGTTATTGGTGTTTTTTGACGGTTTTTCACTGTTTTTAAGCGTTTTAGCAGGGTTATTGGTGTTTTTTGACGGTTTTTCACTGTTTTTAAGCGATTTAGCAGGGTTATTGGTGTTTTTTGACGGTTTTTCACTGTTTTTAAGCGTTTTTGCAGGGTTATTGGTGTTTTTTGACGGTTTTTCACTGTTTTTAAGCGTTTTAGCAGGGTTATTGGTGTTTATTGACGGTTTTTCACTGTTTTTAAGCGTTTTAGCAGGGTTGTTGGTGTTTTTTGACGGTTTTTCACTGTTTTTAAGCGTTTTAGCAGGGTTATTGGTGTTTTTTGACGGTTTTTCACTGTTTTTAAGCGTTTTTGCAAGGTTATTGGTGTTTTTTGACGGTTTTTCACTGTTTTTAAGCGTTTTAGCAGGGTTATTGGTGTTTTTTGACGATTTTTCACTGTTTTTAAGCGTTTTAGCAAGGTTATTGGTGTTTTTTGACGATTTTTCACTGTTTTTAAGCGTTTTAGGAGGGTTATTGGTGTTTTTTGACGGTTTTTCACTGTTTTTAAGCGTTTTAGCAGGGTTATTGGTGTTTTTTGACGGTTTTTCACTGTTTTTAAGCGTTTTAGCAAGGTTATTGGTGTTTTTTGACGGTTTTTCATTGTTTTTAAGCGTTTTAGCAGGGTTATTGGTGTTTTTTGACGGTTTTTCACTGTTTTTAAGCGTTTTAGCAGGGTTATTTGGGTTTTTTGACGGTTTTTCACTGTTTTTAAGCGTTTTAGCAGGGTTATTGGTGTTTTTTGACGGTTTTTCACTGTTTTTAATCGTTTTAGCAGGGTTATTGGTGTTTTTTGACGGCTTTTCACTGTTTTTAAGCGTTTTGGCAGGGTTATTGGTGTTTTTTGACGGTTTTTCACTGTTTTTAAGCGTTTTAGCAGGGTTATTGGTGTTTTTTGACGGTTTTTCACTGTTTTTAAGCGATTTAGCAGGGTTATTGGTGTTTTTTGACGGTTTTTCACTGTTTTTAAGCGTTTTTGCAGGGTTATTGGTGTTTTTTGACGGTTTTTCACTGTTTTTAAGCGTTTTAGCAGGGTTATTGGTGTTTATTGACGGTTTTTCACTGTTTTTAAGCGTTTTAGCAGGGTTGTTGGTGTTTTTTGACGGTTTTTCACTGTTTTTAAGCGTTTTAGCAGGGTTATTGGTGTTTTTTGACGGTTTTTCACTGTTTTTAAGCGTTTTTGCAAGGTTATTGGTGTTTTTTGACGGTTTTTCACTGTTTTTAAGCGTTTTAGCAGGGTAATTGGTGTTTTTTGACGATTTTTCACTGTTTTTAAGCGTTTTAGCAAGGTTATTGGTGTTTTTTGACGATTTTTCACTGTTTTTAAGCGTTTTAGGAGGGTTATTGGTGTTTTTTGACGGTTTTTCACTGTTTTTAAGCGTTTTAGCAGGGTTATTGGTGTTTTTTGACGGTTTTTCACTGTTTTTAAGCGTTTTAGCAGGGTTATTGGTGTTTTTTGACGGTTTTTCACTGTTTTTAAGCGTTTTAGCAGGGTTATTGGTGTTTTTGACGGTTTTTCACTGTTTTTAAGCGTTTTAGCAAGGTTATTGGTGTTTTTTGACGGTTTTTCACTGTTTTTAAGCGTTTTAGCAGGGTTATTGGTGTTTTTTGACGGTTTTTCACTGTTTTTAAACGTTTTAGCAGGGTTATTGGTGTTTTTTGACGGTTTTTCACTGTTTTTAAGCGTTTTAGCAGGGTTGTTGGTGTTTTTTGACGGTTTTTCACTGTTTTTAAGCGGTTTAGCAGGGTTATTGGTGTTTTTTGACTGTTTTTCACTGTTTTTAAGCGTTTTAGCAAAGTTATTGGTGTTTTTTGACGATTTTTCACTGTTTTTAAGCGTTTTAGCAGGGTTATTGGTGTTTTTTGACGGTTTTTCACTGTTTTTAAGCGTTTTAGCAGGGTTATTGGTGTTTTTTGACGGTTTTTCACTGTTTTTAAGCGTTTTAGCAGGGTTATTGGTGTTTTTTGACGGATTTTCACTGTTTTTGAGCGTTTTAGCAGGCTTATTGTTGTTTATTGACGGTTTTTCACTGTTTTTAAGCGTTTTAGCAGGGTTGTTGGTGTTTTTTGACGGTTTTTCACTGTTTTTAAGCGTTTTAGCAGGGTTATTGGTGTTTTTTGACGGTTTTTCACTGTTTTTAAAGCGTTTTAGCAGGGTTATTGGTGTTTTTTGACGGTTTTTCACTGTTTTTAAGCGTTTTAGCAAGGTTATTGGTGTTTTTCGACGATTTTTCACTGTTTTTAAGCCGTTTAGCAGGGTTATTGGTGTTTTTTGACGGTTTTTCACTGTTTTTAAGCGTTTTAGCAGGGTTGTTGGTGTTTTTTGACGGTTTTTCACTGTTTTTATGCGTTTTAGCAGGGTTATTGGTGTTTTTTGACGGTTTTTCACTGTTTTTAAGCGTTTTAGCAGGGTTATTGGTGTTTTTTGGCGGGTTTTCACTGTTTTTAGGCGTTTTTGCAAGGTTATTGGTGTTTTTTGACGGTTTTTCACTGTTTTTAAGCGTTTTAGCAGGGTTATTGGTGTTTTTTGACGGTTTTTCACTGTTTTTAAGCGTTTTAGCAAGGTTATTGGTGTTTTTTGACGATTTTTCACTGTTTTTAAGCGTTTTAGCAGGATTATTGGTGTTTTTTGACGGTTTTTCACTGTTTTTAAGCGTTTTAGCAGGGTTATTGGTGTTTTTTGACGGTTTTTCACTGTTTTTCAGCGTTTTAGCAGGGTTATTGGTGTTTTTTGACGGTTTTTCACTGTTTTTAAGCGTTTTAGCAGGGTTATTGGTGTTTTTTGACGGTTTTTCACTGTTTTTGAGCGTTTTAGCAAGGTTATTGGTGTTTTTTGACGGTTTTTCACTGTTTTTAAGCGTTTTAGCAGGGTTATTGGTGTTTTTTGACGGTTTTTCACTGTTTTTAAACGTTTTAGCAGGGTTATTGGTGTTTTTTGACGGTTTTTCACTGTTTTTAAGCGTTTTAGCAGGGTTGTTGGTGTTTTTTGACGGTTTTTCACTGTTTTTAATCGGTTTAGCAGGGTTATTGGTGTTTTTTGACGGTTTTTCACTGTTTTTAAGCGTTTTAGCAAGGTTATTGGTGTTTTTTGACGGTTTTTCACTGTTTTTAAGCGTTTTAGCAGGGTTATTGGTGTTTATTGACGGTTTTTCACTGTTTTTAAGCGTTTTAGCAGGGTTGTTGGTGTTTTTTGACGGTTTTTCACTGTTTTTATGCGTTTTAGCAGGGTTATTGGTGTTTTTTGACGGTTTTTCACTGTTTTTAAGCGTTTTAGCAGGGTTATTGGTGTTTTTTGACGGTTTTTCACTGTTTTTAAGCGTTTTTGCAAGGTTATTGTTGTTTTTTGACGGTTTTTCACTGTTTTTAAGCGTTTTAGCAGGGTTATTGGTGTTTTTTGACGGTTTTTCACTGTTTTTAAGCGTTTTAGCAAGGTTATTGGTGTTTTTTGACGATTTTTCACGGTTTTTAAGGGTTTTAGCAGGGTTATTGGTGTTTTTTGACGGTTTTTCACTGTTTTTAAGCGTTTTAGCAGGGTTATTGGTGTTTTTTGACGGTTTTTCACTGTTTTTAAGCGTTTTAGCAGGGTTATTGGTGTTTTTTGACGGTTTTTCACTGTTTTTAAGCGTTTTAGCAGGGTTATTGGTGTTTTTTGACGGTTTTTCACTGTTTTTAAGCGTTTTAGCAAGGTTATTGGTGTTTTTTGACGGTTTTTCACTGTTTTTAAGCGTTTTAGCAGGGTTATTGGTGTTTTTTGACGGTTTTCACTGTTTTTAAACGTTTTAGCAGGGTTATTGGTGTTTTTTGACGGTTTTTCACTGTTTTTAAGCGTTTTAGCAGGGTTGTTGGTGTTTTTTGACGGTTTTTCACTGTTTTTAAGCGGTTTAGCAGGGTTATTGGTGTTTTTTGACGGTTTTTCACTGTTTTTAAGCGTTTTAGCAAAGTTATTGGTGTTTTTTGACGATTTTTCACTGTTTTTAAGCGTTTTAGCAGGGTTATTGATGTTTTTTGACGGTTTTTCACTGTTTTTAAGCGTTTTAGCAGGGTTATTGGTGTTTTTTGACTGATTTTCACTGTTTTTGAGCGTTTTAGCAGGGTTATTGTTGTTTATTGACGGTTTTTCACTGTTTTTAAGCGTTTTAGCAGGGTTGTTGGTGTTTTTTGACGGTTTTTCACTGTTTTTAATCGTTTTAGCAAGGTTATTGGTGTTTTTCGTCGATTTTGCACTGTTTTTGAGCGGTTTAGCAGGGTTATTGGTGTTTTTTGACGGTTTTTCACTGTTTTTAAGCGTTTTAGCAGGGTTATTGGTGTTTTTTGACGGTTTTTCACTGTTTTTATGCGTATTAGCAGGGTTATTGGTGTTTTTTGACGGTTTTTCACTGTTTTTAAGCGTTTTAGCAGGGTTATTGGTGTTTTTTGACGGTTTTTCACTGTTTTTAGGCGTTTTTGCAAGGTTATTGGTGTTTTTTGACGGTTTTTCACTGTTTTTAAGCGTTTTAGCAGGGTTATTGGTGTTTTTTGACGGTTTTTCACTGTTTTTAAGCGTTTTAGCAAGGTTATTGGTGTTTTTTGACGATTTTTCACTGTTTTTAAGCGTTTTAGCAGGGTTATTGGTGTTTTTTGACGGTTTTTCACTGTTTTTAAGCGTTTTAGCAGGGTTATTGGTGTTTTTTGACGGTTTTTCACTGTTTTTAAGCGTTTTAGCAGGGTTATTGGTGTTTTTTGACGGTTTTTCACTGTTTTTAAGCGTTTTAGCAAGGTTATTGGTGTTTTTTGACGGTTTTTCACTGTTTTTAAGCGTTTTAGCAGGGTTATTGGTGTTTTTTGACGGTTTTTCACTGTTTTTAAACGTTTTAGCAGGGTTATTGGTGTTTTTTGACGGTTTTTCACTGTTTTTAAGCGTTTTAGCAGGGTTGTTGGTGTTTTTTGACGGTTTTTCAGTGTTTTTAAGCGGTTTAGCAGGGTTATTGGTGTTTTTTGACGGTTTTTCACTGTTTTTAAGCGTTTTAGCAAGGTTATTGGTGTTTTTTGACGATTTTTCACTGTTTTTAAGCGTTTTAGCAGGGTTATTGGTGTTTTTTGACGGTTTTTCACTGTTTTTAAGCGTTTTAGCAGGGTTATTGGTGTTTTTTGACGGTTTTTCACTGTTTTTAAGCGTTTTAGCAGGGTTATTGGTGTTTTTTGACGGATTTTCACTGTTTTTGAGCGTTTTAGCAGGGTTATTGTTGTTTATTGACGGTTTTTCACTGTTTTCAAGCGTTTTAGCAAGGTTATTGGTGTTTTTTGACGGTTTTTCACTGTTTTTAAGCGTTTTAGCAAGGTTATTGGTGTTTTTTGACGATTTTTCACTGTTTTTAAGCGTTTTAGCAGGGTTATTGGTGTTTTTTGACGGTTTTTCACTGTTTTTAAGCGTTTTAGCAGGGATATTGGTGTTTTTTGACGGTTTTTCACTGTTTTTAAGCGTTTTAGCAGGGATATTGGTGTTTTTTGACGTTTTTTCACTGTTTTTAAGCGTTTTAGCATGGTTATTGGTGTTTTTTGACGGTTTTTCACTGTTTTTAAGCGTTTTAGCATGGTTATTGGTGTTTTTTGACGGTTTTTCACTGTTTTTAAGCGTTTTAGCAAGGTTATTGGTGTTTTTTGACGTTTTTTCACTGTTTTTAAGCGTTTTGGCAGGGTTATTGGTGTTTTTTGACGGTTTTTCACTGTTTTTAAGCGTTTTAGCAGGGTTATTGGTGTTTTTTGACGGTTTTTCACTGTTTTTAAGCGTTTTAGCAGGGTTATTGGTGTTTTTTGATGGTTTTTCACTGTTTTTAAGCGTTTTAGCAAGGTTATTGGTGTTTTTTGACGGTTTTTCACTGTTTTTAAGCGTTTTAGCAGGGTTATTGGTGTTTTTTGACGGTTTTTCACTGTTTTTAAGCGTTTTAGCAAGGTTATTGGTGTTTTTTGACGGTTTTTCACTGTTTTTAAGCGTTTTAGCAGGGTTATTGGTGTTTTTTGACGATTTTTCACTGTTTTTAAGCGTTTTAGCAGGGTTATTGGTGTTTTTTGACGGTTTTTCACTGTTTTTAAGCGTTTTAGCAAGGTTATTGGTGTATTTTGACGATTTTTCACTGTTTTTAAGCGTTTTAGCAGGGTTATTGGTGTTTTTTGACGGTTTTTCACTGTTTTTAAGCGTTTTAGCAGGGTTATTGGTGTTTTTTGACGGTTTTTCACTGTTTTTAAGCGTTTTAGCAGGGTTATTGGTGTTTTTTGACGGATTTTCACTGTTTTCGAGCGTTTTAGCAGGCTTATTGTTGTTTATTGACGGTTTTTCACTGTTTTTAAGCGTATTAGCAGGGTTGTTGGTGTTTTTTGACGGTTTTTCACTGTTTTTAAGCGTTTTAGCAGGGTTATTGGTGTTTTTTGACGGTTTTTCACTGTTTTTAGGCGTTTTAGCAGGGTTATTGGTGTTTTTTGACGGTTTTTCACTGTTTTTAAGCGTTTTAGCAAGATTATTGGTGTTTTTCGACGATTTTTCACTGTTTTTAAGCCGTTTAGCAGGGTTATTGGTGTTTTTTGACGGTTTTGCACTGTTTTTAAGCGTTTTAGCAGGGTTGTTGGTGTTTTTTGACGGTTTTTCACTGTTTTTCAGCGTTTTAGCAGGGTTATTGGTGTTTTTTGACGGTTTTTCACTGTTTTTAAGCGTTTTAGCAGGGTTATTGGTGTTTTTTGACGGTTTTTCACTGTTTTTGAGCGTTTTAGCAAGGTTATTGGTGTTTTTTGACGGTTTTTCACTGTTTTTAAGCGTTTTAGCAGGGTTATTGGTGTTTTTTGACGGTTTTTCACTGTTTTTAAACGTTTTAGCAGGGTTATTGGTGTTTTTTGACGGTTTTTCACTGTTTTTAAGCGTTTTAGCAGGGTTGTTGGTGTTTTTTGACGGTTTTTCACTGTTTTTAATCGGTTTAGCAGGGTTATTGGTGTTTTTTGACGGTTTTTCACTGTTTTTAAGCGTTTTAGCAAGGTTATTGGTGTTTTTTGACGGTTTTTCACTGTTTTTAAGCGTTTTAGCAGGGTTATTGGTGTTTATTGACGGTTTTTCACTGTTTTTAAGCGTTTTAGCAGGGTTGTTGGTGTTTTTTGACGGTTTTTCACTGTTTTTATGCGTTTTAGCAGGGTTATTGGTGTTTTTTGACGGTTTTTCACTGTTTTTAAGCGTTTTGGCAGGGTTATTGGTGTTTTTTGACGGTTTTTCACTGTTTTTAAGCGTTTTAGCAGGGTTATTGGTGTTTTTTGACGGTTTTTCACTGTTTTTAAGCGTTTTAGCAGGGTTATTGGTGTTTTTTGACGGTTTTTCACTGTTTTTAAGCGTTTTAGCAAGGTTATTGGTGTTTTTTGACGTTTTTTCACTGTTTTTAAGCGTTTTGGCAGGGTTATTGGTGTTTTTTGACGGTTTTTCACTGTTTTTAAGCGTTTTAGCAGGGTTATTGGTGTTTTTTGACGGTTTTTCACTGTTTTTAAGCGTTTTAGCAGGGTTATTGGTGTTTTTTGATGGTTTTTCACTGTTTTTAAGCGTTTTAGCAAGGTTATTGGTGTTTTTGACGGTTTTTCACTGTTTTTAAGCGTTTTAGCAGGGTTATTGGTGTTTTTTGACGGTTTTTCACTGTTTTTAAGCGTTTTAGCAAGGTTATTGGTGTTTTTTGACGGTTTTTCACTGTTTTTAAGCGTTTTAGCAGGGTTATTGGTGTTTTTTGACGATTTTTCACTGTTTTTAAGCGTTTTAGCAGGGTTATTGGTGTTTTTTGACGGTTTTTCACTGTTTTTAAGCGTTTTAGCAAGGTTATTGGTGTATTTTGACGATTTTTCACTGTTTTTAAGCGTTTTAGCAGGGTTATTGGTGTTTTTTGACGGTTTTTCACTGTTTTTAAGCGTTTTAGCAGGGTTATTGGTGTTTTTTGACGGTTTTTCAATGTTTTTAAGCGTTTTAGCAGGGTTATTGGTGTTTTTTGACGGATTTTCACTGTTTTCGAGCGTTTTAGCAGGCTTATTGTTGTTTATTGACGGTTTTTCACTGTTTTTAAGCGTATTAGCAGGGTTGTTGGTGTTTTTTGACGGTTTTTCACTGTTTTTAAGCGTTTTAGCAGGGTTATTGGTGTTTTTTGACGGTTTTTCACTGTTTTTAGGCGTTTTAGCAGGGTTATTGGTGTTTTTTGACGGTTTTTCACTGTTTTTAAGCGTTTTAGCAAGATTATTGGTGTTTTTCGACGATTTTTCACTGTTTTTAAGCCGTTTAGCAGGGTTATTGGTGTTTTTTGACGGTTTTGCACTGTTTTTAAGCGTTTTAGCAGGGTTGTTGGTGTTTTTTGACGGTTTTTCACTGTTTTTCAGCGTTTTAGCAGGGTTATTGGTGTTTTTTGACGGTTTTTCACTGTTTTTAAGCGTTTTAGCAGGGTTATTGGTGTTTTTTGACGGTTTTTCACTGTTTTTGAGCGTTTTAGCAAGGTTATTGGTGTTTTTTGACGGTTTTTCACTGTTTTTAAGCGTTTTAGCAGGGTTATTGGTGTTTTTTGACGGTTTTTCACTGTTTTTAAACGTTTTAGCAGGGTTATTGGTGTTTTTTGACGGTTTTTCACTGTTTTTAAGCGTTTTAGCAGGGTTGTTGGTGTTTTTTGACGGTTTTTCACTGTTTTTAATCGGTTTAGCAGGGTTATTGGTGTTTTTTGACGGTTTTTCACTGTTTTTAAGCGTTTTAGCAAGGTTATTGGTGTTTTTTGACGGTTTTTCACTGTTTTTAAGCGTTTTAGCAGGGTTATTGGTGTTTATTGACGGTTTTTCACTGTTTTTAAGCGTTTTAGCAGGGTTGTTGGTGTTTTTTGACGGTTTTTCACTGTTTTTATGCGTTTTAGCAGGGTTATTGGTGTTTTTTGACGGTTTTTCACTGTTTTTAAGCGTTTTAGCAGGGTTATTGGTGTTTTTTGACGGTTTTTCACTGTTTTTAAGCGTTTTTGCAAGGTTATTGTTGTTTTTTGACGGTTTTTCACTGTTTTTAAGCGTTTTAGCAGGGTTATTGGTGTTTTTTGACGGTTTTTCACTGTTTTTAAGCGTTTTAGCAAGGTTATTGGTGTTTTTTGACGATTTTTCACTGTTTTTAAGCGTTTTAGCAGGGTTATTGGTGTTTTTTGACGGTTTTTCACTGTTTTTAAGCGTTTTAGCAGGGTTATTGGTGTTTTTTGACGGTTTTTCACTGTTTTTAAGCGTTTTAGCAGGGTTATTGGTGTTTTTTGACGGTTTTTCACTGTTTTTAAGCGTTTTAGCAGGGTTATTGGTGTTTTTTGACGGTTTTTCACTGTTTTTAAGCGTTTTAGCAAGGTTATTGGTGTTTTTTGACGGTTTTTCACTGTTTTTAAACGTTTTAGCAGGATTATTGGTGTTTTTTGACAGTTTTTCACTGTTTTTAAGCGTTTTAGCAGGGTTGTTGGTGTTTTTTGACGGTTTTTCACTGTTTTTAAGCGGTTTAGCAGGGTTATTGGTGTTTTTTGACGGTTTTTCACTGTTTTTAAGCGTTAAGGGTTATTGGGTTATTGGTGTTTTTTGACGGTTTTTCACTGTTTTTAAGCGTTTTAGCAGGGTTATTGGTGTTTTTTGACGGTTTTTCACTGTTTTTAAGCGTTTTAGCAGGGTTATTGGTGTTTTTTGACGGTTTTTCACTGTTTTTAAGCGTTTTAGCAGGGTTATTGGTGTTTTTTGACGGTTTTTCACTGTTTTTAAGCGTTTTAGCAGGGTTATTGGTGTTTTTTGACGGTTTTCACTGTTTTTAAACGTTTTAGCAGGATTATTGGTGTTTTTTGACAGTTTTTCACTGTTTTTAAGCGTTTTAGCAGGGTTGTTGGTGTTTTTTGACGGTTTTTCACTGTTTTTAAGCGGTTTAGCAGGGTTATTGGTGTTTTTTGACGGTTTTTCACTGTTTTTAAGCGTTTTAGCAAAGTTATTGGTGTTTTTTGACGATTTTTCACTGTTTTTAAGCGTTTTAGCAGGGTTATTGATGTTTTTTGACGGTTTTTCACTGTTTTTAAGCGTTTTAGCAGGGTTATTGGTGTTTTTTGACTGATTTTCACTGTTTTTGAGCGTTTTAGCAGGGTTATTGTTGTTTATTGACGGTTTTTCACTGTTTTTAAGCGTTTTAGCAGGGTTGTTGGTGTTTTTTGACGGTTTTTCACTGTTTTTAATCGTTTTAGCAAGGTTATTGGTGTTTTTCGTCGATTTTGCACTGTTTTTGAGCGGTTTAGCAGGGTTATTGGTGTTTTTTGACGGTTTTTCACTGTTTTTAAGCGTTTTAGCAGGGTTATTGGTGTTTTTTGACGGTTTTTCACTGTTTTTATGCGTATTAGCAGGGTTATTGGTGTTTTTTGACGGTTTTTCACTGTTTTTAAGCGTTTTAGCAGGGTTATTGGTGTTTTTTGACGGTTTTTCACTGTTTTTAGGCGTTTTTGCAAGGTTATTGGTGCTTTTTGACGGTTTTTCACTGTTTTTAAGCGTTTTAGCAGGGTTATTGGTGTTTTTTGACGGTTTTTCACTGTTTTTAAGCGTTTTAGCAAGGTTATTGGTGTTTTTTGACGATTTTTCACTGTTTTTAAGCGTTTTAGCAGGGTTATTGGTGTTTTTTGACGGTTTTTCACTGTTTTTAAGCGTTTTAGCAGGGTTATTGGTGTTTTTTGACGGTTTTTCACTGTTTTTCAGCGTTTTAGCAGGGTTATTGGTGTTTTTTGACGGTTTTTCACTGTTTTTAAGCGTTTTAGCAGGGTTATTGGTGTTTTTTGACGGTTTTTCACTGTTTTTAAGCGTTTTAGCAAGGTTATTGGTGTTTTTTGACGGTTTTTCACTGTTTTTAAGCGTTTTAGCAGGGTTATTGGTGTTTTTTGACGGTTTTTCACTGTTTTTAAACGTTTTAGCAGGGTTATTGGTGTTTTTTGACGGTTTTTCACTGTTTTTAAGCGTTTTAGCAGGGTTGTTGGTGTTTTTTGACGGTTTTTCAGTGTTTTTAAGCGGTTTAGCAGGGTTATTGGTGTTTTTTGACGGTTTTTCACTGTTTTTAAGCGTTTTAGCAAGGTTATTGGTGTTTTTTGACGATTTTTCACTGTTTTTAAGCGTTTTAGCAGGGTTATTGGTGTTTTTTGACGGTTTTTCACTGTTTTTAAGCGTTTTAGCAGGGTTATTGGTGTTTTTTGACGGTTTTTCACTGTTTTTAAGCGTTTTAGCAGGGTTATTGGTGTTTTTTGACGGATTTTCACTGTTTTTGAGCGTTTTAGCAGGGTTATTGTTGTTTATTGACGGTTTTTCACTGTTTTTAAGCGTTTTAGCAGGGTTATTGGTGTTTTTTGACGGTTTTTCACTGTTTTTAAGCGTTTTAGCAGGGTTATTGGTGTTTTTTGACGGATTTTCACTGTTTTTGGGCGTTTTAGCAGGGTTATTGTTGTTTATTGACGGCTTTTCACTGTTTTCAAGCGTTTTAGCAAGGTTATTGGTGTTTTTTGACGGTTTTTCACTGTTTTTAAGCGTTTTAGCAAGGTTATTGGTGTTTTTTGACGATTTTTCACTGTTTTTAAGCGTTTTAGCAGGGTTATTGGTGTTTTTTGACGGTTTTTCACTGTTTTTAAGCGTTTTAGCAGGGATATTGGTGTTTTTTGACGGTTTTTCACTGTTTTTAAGCGTTTTAGCAGGGATATTGGTGTTTTTTGACGTTTTTTCACTGTTTTTAAGCGTTTTAGCATGGTTATTGGTGTTTTTTGACGGTTTTTCACTGTTTTTAAGCGTTTTAGCATGGTTATTGGTGTTTTTTGACGGTTTTTCACTGTTTTTAAGCGTTTTAGCAAGGTTATTGGTGTTTTTTGACGTTTTTTCACTGTTTTTAAGCGTTTTGGCAGGGTTATTGGTGTTTTTTGACGGTTTTTCACTGTTTTTAAGCGTTTTAGCAGGGTTATTGGTGTTTTTTGACGGTTTTTCACTGTTTTTAAGCGTTTTAGCAGGGTTATTGGTGTTTTTTGATGGTTTTTCACTGTTTTTAAGCGTTTTAGCAAGGTTATTGGTGTTTTTTGACGGTTTTTCACTGTTTTTAAGCGTTTTAGCAGGGTTATTGGTGTTTTTTGACGGTTTTTCACTGTTTTTAAGCGTTTTAGCAAGGTTATTGGTGTTTTTTGACGGTTTTTCACTGTTTTTAAGCGTTTTAGCAGGGTTATTGGTGTTTTTTGACGATTTTCCACTGTTTTTAAGCGTTTTAGCAAGGTTATTGGTGTATTTTGACGATTTTTCACTGTTTTTAAGCGTTTTAGCAGGGTTATTGGTGTTTTTTGACGGTTTTTCACTGTTTTTAAGCGTTTTAGCAGGGTTATTGGTGTTTTTTGACGGTTTTCACTGTTTTTAAGCGTTTTAGCAGGGTTATTGGTGTTTTTTGACGGATTTTCACTGTTTTCGAGCGTTTTAGCAGGCTTATTGTTGTTTATTGACGGTTTTCACTGTTTTTAAGCGTATTAGCAGGGTTGTTGGTGTTTTTTGACGGTTTTTCACTGTTTTTAAGCGTTTTAGCAGGGTTATTGGTGTTTTTTGACGGTTTTTCACTGTTTTTAGGCGTTTTAGCAGGTTATTGGTGTTTTTTGACGGTTTTTCACTGTTTTTAAGCGTTTTAGCAAGATTATTGGTGTTTTTCGACGATTTTTCACTGTTTTTAAGCCGTTTAGCAGGGTTATTGGTGTTTTTTGACGGTTTTTCACTGTTTTTAAGCGTTTTAGCAGGGTTGTTGGTGTTTTTTGACGGTTTTTCACTGTTTTTATGCGTTTTAGCAGGGTTATTGGTGTTTTTTGACGGTTTTTCACTGTTTTTAAGCGTTTTAGCAGGGTTATTGGTGTTTTTTGACGGTTTTTCACTGTTTTTAGGCGTTTTTGCAAGGTTATTGGTGTTTTTTGACGGTTTTTCACTGTTTTTAAGCGTTTTAGCAGGGTTATTGGTGTTTTTTGACGGTTTTTCACTGTTTTTAAGCGTTTTAGCAAGGTTATTGGTGTTTTTTGACGATTTTTCACTGTTTTTAAGCGTTTTAGCAGGGTTATTGGTGTTTTTTGACGGTTTTTCACTGTTTTTAAGCGTTTTAGCAGGGTTATTGGTGTTTTTTGACGGTTTTTCACTGTTTTTCAGCGTTTTAGCAGGGTTATTGGTGTTTTTTGACGGTTTTTCACTGTTTTTAAGCGTTTTAGCAGGGTTATTGGTGTTTTTTGACGGTTTTTCACTGTTTTTAAACGTTTTAGCAGGGTTATTGGTGTTTTTTGACGATTTTTCACTGTTTTTAAGCGTTTTAGCAGGGTTATTGGTGTTTTTTGACGGTTTTTCACTGTTTTTAAGCGTTTTAGCAGGGATATTGGTGTTTTTTGACGGTTTTTCACTGTTTTTAAGCGTTTTAGCAGGGATATTGGTGTTTTTTGACGTTTTTTCACTGTTTTTAAGCGTTTTAGCATTGGTTATTGGTGTTTTTTGACGATTTTTCACTGTTTTTAAGCGTTTTAGCATGGTTATTGGTGTTTTTTGACGGTTTTTCACTGTTTTTAAGCGTTTTAGCAAGGTTATTGGTGTTTTTTGACGTTTTTTCACTGTTTTTAAGCGTTTTGGCAGGGTTATTGGTGTTTTTTGACGGTTTTTCACTGTTTTTAAGCGTTTTAGCAGGGTTATTGGTGTTTTTTGACGGTTTTTCACTGTTTTTAAGCGTTTTAGCAGGGTTATTGGTGTTTTTTGATGGTTTTTCACTGTTTTTAAGCGTTTTAGCAAGGTTATTGGTGTTTTTTGACGGTTTTTCACTGTTTTTAAGCGTTTTAGCAGGGTTATTGGTGTTTTTTGACGGTTTTTCACTGTTTTTAAGCGTTTTAGCAAGGTTATTGGTGTTTTTTGACGGTTTTTCACTGTTTTTAAGCGTTTTAGCAGGGTTATTGGTGTTTTTTGACGGTTTTTCACTGTTTTTAAGCGTTTTAGCAAGGTTATTGGTGTTTTTTGACGGTTTTTCACTGTTTTTAAACGTTTTAGCAGGGTTATTGGTGTTTTTTGACGATTTTTCACTGTTTTTAAGCGTTTTAGCAGGGTTATTGGTGTTTTTTGACGGTTTTTCACTGTTTTTAAGCGTTTTAGCAAGGTTATTGGTGTATTTTGACGATTTTTCACTGTTTTTAAGCGTTTTAGCAGGGTTATTGGTGTTTTTTGACGGTTTTTCACTGTTTTTAAGCGTTTTAGCAGGGTTATTGGTGTTTTTTGACGGTTTTTCACTGTTTTTAAGCGTTTTAGCAGGGTTATTGGTGTTTTTTGACGGATTTTCACTGTTTTCGAGCGTTTTAGCAGGCTTATTGTTGTTTATTGACGGTTTTTCACTGTTTTTAAGCGTATTAGCAGGGTTGTTGGTGTTTTTTGACGGTTTTTCACTGTTTTTAAGCGTTTTAGCAGGGTTATTGGTGTTTTTTGACGGTTTTTCACTGTTTTTAGGCGTTTTAGCAGGGTTATTGGTGTTTTTTGACGGTTTTTCACTGTTTTTAAGCGTTTTAGCAAGATTATTGGTGTTTTTCGACGATTTTTCACTGTTTTTAAGCCGTTTAGCAGGGTTATTGGTGTTTTTTGACGGTTTTTCACTGTTTTTAAGCGTTTTAGCAGGGTTGTTGGTGTTTTTTGACGGTTTTTCACTGTTTTTATGCGTTTTAGCAGGGTTATTGGTGTTTTTTGACGGTTTTTCACTGTTTTTAAGCGTTTTAGCAGGGTTATTGGTGTTTTTTGACGGTTTTTCACTGTTTTTAGGCGTTTTTGCAAGGTTATTGGTGTTTTTTGACGGTTTTTCACTGTTTTTAAGCGTTTTAGCAGGGTTATTGGTGTTTTTTGACGGTTTTTCACTGTTTTTAAGCGTTTTAGCAAGGTTATTGGTGTTTTTTGACGATTTTTCAATGTTTTTAAGCGTTTTAGCAGGGTTATTGGTGTTTTTTGACGGTTTTTCACTGTTTTTAAGCGTTTTAGCAGGGTTATTGGTGTTTTTGACGGTTTTTCACTGTTTTTCAGCGTTTTAGCAGGGTTATTGGTGTTTTTTGACGGTTTTTCACTGTTTTTAAGCGTTTTAGCAGGGTTATTGGTGTTTTTTGACGGTTTTTCACTGTTTTTGAGCGTTTTAGCAAGGTTATTGGTGTTTTTTTGACGGTTTTTCACTGTTTTTAAGCGTTTTAGCAGGGTTATTGGTGTTTTTTGACGGTTTTTCACTATTTTTAAACGTTTTAGCAGGGTTATTGGTGTTTTTTTGATGGTTTTTCACTGTTTTTAAGCGTTTTAGCAGGGTTGTTGGTGTTTTTTGACGGTTTTTCACTGTTTTTAAGCGGTTTAGCAGGGTTATTGGTGTTTTTTGACGGTTTTTCACTGTTTTTAAGCGTTTTAGCAGGGATATTGGTGTTTTTTGACGTTTTTTCACTGTTTTTAAGCGTTTTAGCATTGGTTATTGGTGTTTTTTGACGATTTTTCACTGTTTTTAAGCGTTTTAGCATGGTTATTGGTGTTTTTTGACGGTTTTTCACTGTTTTTAAGCGTTTTAGCAAGGTTATTGGTGTTTTTTGACGTTTTTCACTGTTTTTAAGCGTTTTGGCAGGGTTATTGGTGTTTTTTGACGGTTTTTCACTGTTTTTTAAGCGTTTTAGCAGGGTTATTGGTGTTTTTTGACGGTTTTTTCACTGTTTTTAAGCGTTTTAGCAGGGTTATTGGTGTTTTTTGATGGTTTTTCACTGTTTTTAAGCGTTTTAGCAAGGTTATTGGTGTTTTTTGACGGTTTTTCACTGTTTTTAAGCGTTTTAGCAGGGTTATTGGTGTTTTTTGACGGTTTTTCACTGTTTTTAAGCGTTTTAGCAAGGTTATTGGTGTTTTTTGACGGTTTTTCACTGTTTTTAAGCGTTTTAGCAGGGTTATTGGTGTTTTTTGACGGTTTTTCACTGTTTTTAAGCGTTTTAGCAAGGTTATTGGTGTTTTTTGACGGTTTTTCACTGTTTTTAAACGTTTTAGCAGGGTTATTGGTGTTTTTTGACGATTTTTCACTGTTTTTAAGCGTTTTAGCAGGGTTATTGGTGTTTTTTTGACGGTTTTTCACTGTTTTTAAGCGTTTTAGCAAGGTTATTGGTGTATTTTGACGATTTTTCACTGTTTTTAAGCGTTTTAGCAGGGTTATTGGTGTTTTTTGACGGTTTTTCACTGTTTTTAAGCGTTTTAGCAGGGTTATTGGTGTTTTTTGACGGTTTTTCACTGTTTTTAAGCGTTTTAGCAGGGTTATTGGTGTTTTTTGACGGATTTTCACTGTTTTCGAGCGTTTTAGCAGGCTTATTGTTGTTTATTGACGGTTTTTCACTGTTTTTAAGCGTATTAGCAGGGTTGTTGGTGTTTTTTGACGGTTTTTCACTGTTTTTAAGCGTTTTAGCAGGGTTATTGGTGTTTTTTGACGGTTTTTCACTGTTTTTAGGCGTTTTAGCAGGGTTATTGGTGTTTTTTGACGGTTTTTCACTGTTTTTAAGCGTTTTAGCAAGATTATTGGTGTTTTTCGACGATTTTTCACTGTTTTTAAGCCGTTTAGCAGGGTTATTGGTGTTTTTTGACGGTTTTTCACTGTTTTTAAGCGTTTTAGCAGGGTTGTTGGTGTTTTTTGACGGTTTTTCACTGTTTTTATGCGTTTTAGCAGGGTTATTGGTGTTTTTTGACGGTTTTTCACTGTTTTTAAGCGTTTTAGCAGGGTTATTGGTGTTTTTTGACGGTTTTTCACTGTTTTTAGGCGTTTTTGCAAGGTTATTGGTGTTTTTTGACGGTTTTTCACTGTTTTTAAGCGTTTTAGCAGGGTTATTGGTGTTTTTTGACGGTTTTTCACTGTTTTTAAGCGTTTTAGCAAGGTTATTGGTGTTTTTTGACGATTTTTCACTGTTTTTAAGCGTTTTAGCAGGGTTATTGGTGTTTTTTGACGGTTTTTCACTGTTTTTAAGCGTTTTAGCAGGGTTATTGGTGTTTTTTGACGGTTTTTCACTGTTTTCAGCGTTTTAGCAGGGTTATTGGTGTTTTTTGACGGTTTTTCACTGTTTTTAAGCGTTTTAGCAGGGTTATTGGTGTTTTTTGACGGTTTTTCACTGTTTTTGAGCGTTTTAGCAAGGTTATTGGTGTTTTTTTTGACGGTTTTTCACTGTTTTTAAGCGTTTTAGCAGGGTTATTGGTGTTTTTTGACGGTTTTTCACTATTTTTAAACGTTTTAGCAGGGTTATTGGTGTTTTTTGATGGTTTTTCACTGTTTTTAAGCGTTTTAGCAGGGTTGTTGGTGTTTTTTGACGGTTTTTCACTGTTTTTAAGCGGTTTAGCAGGGTTATTGGTGTTTTTTGACGGTTTTTCACTGTTTTTAAGCGTTTTAGCGAGGTTATTGGTGTTTTTTGACGGTTTTTCACTGTTTTTAAGCGTTTTAGCAGGGTTATTGGTGTTTATTGACGGTTTTTCACTGTTTTTAAGCGTTTTAGCAGGGTTGTTGGTGTTTTTTGACGGTTTTTCACTGTTTTTAAACGTTTTAGCAGGGTTATTGGTGTTTTTTGACGATTTTTCACTGTTTTTAAGCGTTTTAGCAGGGTTATTGGTTGTTTTTTGACGGTTTTTCACTGTTTTTAAGCGTTTTAGCAGGGATATTGGTGTTTTTTGACGGTTTTTCACTGTTTTTAAGCGTTTTAGCAGGGATATTGGTGTTTTTTGACGTTTTTTCACTGTTTTTAAGCGTTTTAGCATTGGTTATTGGTGTTTTTTGACGATTTTTCACTGTTTTTAAGCGTTTTAGCATGGTTATTGGTGTTTTTTGACGGTTTTTCACTGTTTTTAAGCG
>NW_027556570.1:0-20199 GCF_964204865.1 Styela clava
TCACTGTTTTTAGGCGTTTTAGCAGGGTTATTGGTGTTTTTTGACGGTTTTTCACTGTTTTTAAGCGTTTTAGCAGGGTTGTTGGTGTTTTTTGACGGTTTTTCACTGTTTTTAAGCGTTATAGCAGGGTTATTGGTGTTTTTTGACGGTTTTTCACTGTTTTTAAGCGTTATAGCAGGGTTATTGGTGTTTTTTGACGGTTTTTCACTGTTTTTAAGCGTTATAGCAGGGTTATTGGTGTTTTTTGACGGTTTTTCACTGTTTTTAAGCGTTTTAGCAAGGTTATTGGTGTTTTTTGACGGTTTTTCACTGTTTTTAAGCGTTTTAGCAGGGTTATTGGTGTTTTTTGACGGTTTTTCACTGTTTTTAAGCGTTTTAGCAGGGTTATTGGTGTTTTTTGACGGTTTTTCACTGTTTTTAAGCGTTTTAGCATGGTTGTTGGTGTTTTTTGACGGTTTTTCACTGTTTTTGAGCGTTTTAGCAGGGTTATTGGTGTTTTTTGACGGTTTTTCACTGTTTTTAAGCGTTTTAGCAAGGTTATTGGTGTTTTTTGACGGTTTTTCACTGTTTTTAAGCGTTTTAGCAGGGTTATTGGTGTTTTTTGACGGTTTTTCACTGTTTTTAAGCGTTTTAGCAGGGTTATTGGTGTTTTTTGACGGTTTTTCACTGTTTTTAAGCGTTTTAGCAGGGTTATTGGTGTTTTTTGACGGTTTTTCACTGTTTTTAAGCGTTTTAGCAGGGTTATTGGTGTTTTTTGACGGTTTTTCACTGTTTTTAAGCGTTTTAGCAGGGTTATTGGTGTTTTTTGACGGTTTTTCACTGTTTTTAAGCGTTTTAGCAGGGTTATTGGTGTTTTTTGACGGTTTTTCACTGTTTTTAAGCGTTTTAGCAGGGTTATTGGTGTTTTTTGACGTTTTTTCACTGTTTTTAAGCGTTTTAGCAGGGTTATTGGTGTTTTTTGACGGTTTTTCACTGATTTTAAGCGTTTTAGCAGGGTTATTGGTGTTTTTTGACGGTTTTTCACTGTTTTTAAGCGTTTTAGCAGGGTTATTGGTGTTTTTTGACGTTTTTTCACTGTTTTTAAGCGTTTTAGCAGGGTTATTGGTGTTTTTCGACGGTTTTTCACTGTTTTTAAGCGTTTTAGCAGGGTTATTGGTGTTTTTTGACGGTTTTTCACTGTTTTTAAGCGTTTTAGCAGGGTTATTGGTGTTTTTTGACGGTTTTTCACTGTTTTTAAGCGTTTTAGCAGGGTTATTGTTGTTTTTTGACGGTTTTTCACTGTTTTTAAGCGTTTTAGCAGGGTTATTGGTGTTTTTTGACGGTTTTTCACTGTTTTTAAGCGTTTTAGCAGGGTTATTGGTGTTTTTTGACGGTTTTTCACTGTTTTTAAGCGTTTTAGCAGGGTTATTGGTGTTTTTTGACGGTTTTTCACTGTTTTTAAGCGCTTTAGCAGGGTTATTGGTGTTTTTTGACGGTTTTTCACTGTTTTTAAGCGTTTTAGCAGGGTTATTGGTGTTTTTTGACGGTTTTTCACTGTTTTTAAGCGTTTTAGCAGGGTTATTCGTGTTTTTTGACGGTTTTTCACTGTTTTCAAGCGTTTTAGCAGGGTTATTGGTGTTTTTTGACGGTTTTCACTGTTTTTAAGCGTTTCAGCAGGGTTATTGGTGTTTTATGACGGTTTTTCACTGTTTTTAAGCGTTTTAGCAGGGTTATTGGTGTTTTTTGACGGTTTTTCACTGTTTTTAAGCGTTTTAGCAGGGTTATTGGTGTTTTTTGACGGTTTTTCACTGATTTTAAGCGTTTTAGCAGGGTTATTGGTGTTTTTTGACGGTTTTTCAATGTTTTTAAGCGTTTTAGCAGGGTTATTGGTGTTTTTTGACGGTTTTTCACTGTTTTTAAGCGTTATAGCAGGGTTATTGGTGTTTTTTGACGGGTTTTCACTGTTTTTAAGCGTTTTAGCAGGGTTGTTGGTGTTTTTTGACGGTTTTTCACTGTTTTTGAGCGTTTTAGCAGGGTTATTGGTGTTTTTTGACGGTTTTTCACTGTTTTTAAGCGTTTTAGCAAGGTTATTGGTGTTTTTTGACGGTTTTTCACTGTTTTTAAGCGTTTTAGCAGGGTTATTGGTGTTTTTTGACGGTTTTTCACTGTTTTTAAGCGTTTTAGCAGGGTTATTGGTGTTTTTTGACGGTTTTTCACTGTTTTTAAGCGTTTTAGCAGGGTTATTCTTGTTTTTTGACGGTTTTTCACTGTTTTTAAGCGTTTTAGCAGGGTTATTGGTGTTTTTTGACGGTTTTTCACTGTTTTTAAGCGTTTTAGCAGGGTTATTGGTGTTTTTTGACGGTTTTTCACTGTTTTTAAGCGTTTTATCAGGGTTATTGGTGTTTTTTGACGGTTTTTCACTGTTTTTAAGCGTTTTAGCAGGGTTATTGGTGTTTTTTGACGGTTTTTCACTGTTTTTAAGCGTTTTAGCAGGTTTATTGGTGTTTTTTGACGGTTTTTCACTGATTTTTAGCGTTTTAGCAGGGTTATTGGTGTTTTTTGACGGTTTTTCACTGTTTTTAAGCGTTTTAGCAGGGTTATTGGTGTTTTTTGACGGTTTTTCACTGTTTTTAAGCGTTTTAGCAGGGTTATTGGTGTTTTTTGACGGTTTTTCATTGTTTTTAAGCGTTTTAGCAGGGTTATTGGTGTTTTTTGACGGTTTTTCACTGTTTTTAAGCGTTTTAGCAGGGTTATTGGTGTTTTTTGACGGTTTTTCACTGTTTTTAAGCGTTTTAGCAGGGTTATTGGTGTTTTTTGACGGTTTTTCACTGTTTTTAAGCGTTTTAGCAGGGTTATTGGTGTTTTTTGACGGTTTTTCACTGTTTTTAAGCGTTTTAGCAGGGTTATTGGTGTTTTTTGACGGTTTTTCACTGTTTTTAAGCGTTTTAGCAGGGTTATTGGTGTTTTTTGACGGTTTTTCACTGTTTTTAAGCGTTTTAGCAGGGTTATTGGTGTTTTTTGACGGTTTTTCACTGTTTTTAAGCGTTTTAGCAGGGTTATTGGTGTTTTTTGACGGTTTTTCACTGTTTTTAAGCGTTTTAGCAGGGTTATTCGTGTTTTTTGACGGTTTTTCACTGTTTTCAAGCGTTTTAGCAGGGTTATTGGTGTTTTTTGACGGTTTTCACTGTTTTTAAGCGTTTCAGCAGGGTTATTGGTGTTTTTTGACGGTTTTTCACTGTTTTTAAGCGTTTTAGCAGGGTTATTGGTGTTTTTTGACGGTTTTTCACTGTTTTTAAGCGTTTTAGCAGGGTTATTGGTATTTTTTGACGGTTTTTCACTGATTTTAAGCGTTTTAGCAGGGTTATTAGTGTTTTTTGACGGTTTTTCAATGTTTTTAAGCGTTTTAGCAGGGTTATTGGTGTTTTTTGACGGGTTTTCACTGTTTTTAAGCGTTTTAGCAGGGTTATTGGTGTTTTTTGACGGTTTTTCACTGTTTTTAAGCGTTTTAGCAGGGTTATTGGTGTTTTTTGACGGTTTTTCACTGTTTTTAAGCGTTTTAGCAGGGTTATTGGTGTTTTTTGACGGTTTTTCACTGTTTTTAAGCGTTTTAGCAGGGTTATTCGTGTTTTTTGACGGTTTTTCACTGTTTTCAAGCGTTTTAGCAGGGTTATTGGTGTTTTTTGACGGTTTTCACTGTTTTTAAGCGTTTCAGCAGGGTTATTGGTGATTTTTGACGGTTTTTCACTGTTTTTAAGCGTTTTAGCAGGGTTATTGGTGTTTTTTGACGGTTTTTCACTGTTTTTAAGCGTTTTAGCAGGGTTATTGGTGTTTTTTGACGTTTTTTCACTGTTTTTAAGCGTTTTAGCAGGGTTATTGGTGTTTTTTGACGGTTTTTCACTGTTTTTAAGCGTTTTAGCAGGGTTATTGGTGTTTTTTGACGGTTTTTCACTGTTTTTAAGCGTTTTAGCAGGGTTATTGGTGTTTTTTGACGGTTTTTCACTGTTTTCAAGCGTTTTAGCAGGGTTATTGGTGTTTTTTGACGGTTTTCACTGTTTTTAAGCGTTTCAGCAGGGTTATTGGTGTTTTTTGACGGTTTTTCACTGTTTTTAAGCGTTTTAGCAGGGTTATTGGTGTTTTTTGACGGTTTTTCACTGTTTTTAAGCGTTTTAGCAGGGTTATTGGTATTTTTTGACGGTTTTTCACTGATTTTAAGCGTTTTAGCAGGGTTATTAGTGTTTTTTGACGGTTTTTCAATGTTTTTAAGCGTTTTAGCAGGGTTATTGGTGTTTTTTGACGGGTTTTCACTGTTTTTAAGCGTTTTAGCAGGGTTATTGGTGTTTTTTGACGGTTTTTCACTGTTTTTAAGCGTTTTAGCAGGGTTATTGGTGTTTTTTGACGGTTTTTCACTGTTTTTAAGCGTTTTAGCAGGGTTATTGGTGTTTTTTGACGGTTTTTCACTGTTTTTAAGCGTTTTAGCAGGGTTATTCGTGTTTTTTGACGGTTTTTCACTGTTTTCAAGCGTTTTAGCAGGGTTATTGGTGTTTTTTGACGGTTTTCACTGTTTTTAAGCGTTTCAGCAGGGTTATTGGTGATTTTTGACGGTTTTTCACTGTTTTTAAGCGTTTTAGCAGGGTTATTGGTGTTTTTTGACGGTTTTTCACTGTTTTTAAGCGTTTTAGCAGGGTTATTGGTGTTTTTTGACGTTTTTTCACTGTTTTTAAGCGTTTTAGCAGGGTTATTGGTGTTTTTTGACGGTTTTTCACTGTTTTTAAGCGTTTTAGCAGGGTTATTGGTGTTTTTTGACGGTTTTTCACTGTTTTTAAGCGTTTTAGCAGGGTTATTGGTGTTTTTTGACGGTTTTTCACTGTTTTTAAGCGTTTTAGCAGGGTTATTGGTGTTTTTTGACGGTTTTTCACTGTTTTTAAGCGTTTTAGCAGGGTTATTGGTGTTTTTTGACGGTTTTTCACTGTTTTTAAGCGTTTTAGCAGGGTTATTGGTGTTTTTTGACGGTTTTTCACTGATTTTAAGCGTTTTAGCAGGGTTATTGGTGTTTTTTGACGGTTTTTCACTGTTTTTAAGCGTTTTAGCAGGGTTATTGGTGTTTTTTGACGGTTTTTAACTGTTTTTAAGCGTTTTAGCAGGGTTATTGGTGTTTTTTGACGGTTTTTCACTGTTTTTAAGCGTTTTAGCAGGGTTATTGGTGTTTTTTGACGGTTTTTCACTGTTTTTAAGCGTTTTAGCAGGGTTATTGGTGTTTTTTGACGGTTTTTCACTGTTTTTAAGCGTTTTAGCAGGGTTATTGGTGTTTTTTGACGGTTTTTCACTGTTTTTAAGCGTTTTAGCAGGGTTATTGGTGTTTTTTGACGGTTTTTCACTGTTTTTAAGCGTTTTAGCAGGGTTATTGGTGTTTTTTGACGGTTTTTCACTGTTTTTAAGCGTTTTAGCAGGGTTATTGGTGTTTTTTGACGGTTTTTCACTGTTTTTAAGCGTTTTAGCAGGGTTATTGGTGTTTTTTGACGGTTTTTCACTGTTTTTAAGCGTTTTAGCAGGGTTATTCGTGTTTTTTGACGGTTTTTCACTGTTTTCAAGCGTTTTAGCAGGGTTATTGGTGTTTTTTGACGGTTTTCACTGTTTTTAAGCGTTTCAGCAGGGTTATTGGTGTTTTTTGACGGTTTTTCACTGTTTTTAAGCGTTTTAGCAGGGATATTGATGTTTTTTGACGGTTTTTCACTGTTTTTAAGCGTTTTAGCAGAGTTATTGGTGTTTTTTGACGGTTTTTCACTGATTTTAAGCGTTTTAGCAGGGTTATTGGTGTTTTTTGACGGTTTTTCACTGTTTTTAAGCGTTTTAGCAGGGTTATTGGTGTTTTTTGACGGGTTTTCACTGTTTTTAAGCGTTTTAGCAGGGTTATTGGTGTTTTTTGACGGTTTTTCACTGTTTTTAAGCGTTTTAGCAGGGTTATTGGTGTTTTTTGACGGTTTTTCACTGTTTTTAAGCGTTTTAGCAGGGTTATTGGTGTTTTTTGACGGTTTTTCACTGTTTTTAAGCGTTTTAGCAGGGTTATTCGTGTTTTTTGACGGTTTTTCACTGTTTTCAAGCGTTTTAGCAGGGTTATTGGTGTTTTTTGACGGTTTTCACTGTTTTTAAGCGTTTCAGCAGGGTTATTGGTGTTTTTTGACGGTTTTTCACTGTTTTTAAGCGTTTTAGCAGGGTTATTGGTGTTTTTTGACGGTTTTTCACTGATTTTAAGCGTTTTAGCAGGGTTATTGGTGTTTTTTGACGGTTTTTCACTGTTTTTAAGCGTTTTAGCAGGGTTATTGGTGTTTTTTGACGGTTTTTCACTGTTTTTAAGCGTTTTAGCAGGGTTATTGGTGTTTTTTGACGGTTTTTCACTGTTTTTAAGCGTTTTAGCAGGGTTATTGGTGTTTTTTGACGGTTTTTCACTGTTTTTAAGCGTTTAGCAGGGTTATTGGTGTTTTTTGACGGTTTTTCACTGTTTTTAAGCGTTTTAGCAGGGTTATTGGTGTTTTTTGACGGTTTTTCACTGTTTTTAAGCGTTTTAGCAGGGTTATTGGTGTTTTTTGACGGTTTTCCACTGTTTTTAAGCGTTTTAGCAGGGTTATTGGTGTTTTTTGACGGTTTTTCACTGTTTTTAAGCGTTTTAGCAGGGTTATTCGTGTTTTTTGACGGTTTTTCACTGTTTTTAAGCGTTTTAGCAGGGTTATTGGTGTTTTTTGACGGTTTTCCACTGTTTTTAAGCGTTTTAGCAGGGTTATTGGTGTTTTTTGACGGTTTTTCACTGTTTTTAAGCGTTTTAGCAAGGTTATTGGTGTTTTTTGACGGTTTTTCACTGTTTTTAAGCGTTTTAGCAGGGTTATTGGTGTTTTTTGACGGTTTTTCACTGTTTTTAAGCGTTTTAGCAGGGTTATTGGTGTTTTTTACGGTTTTTCACTGTTTTTAAGCGTTTTAGCAGGGTTATTGGTGTTTTTTGACGGTTTTTCACTGTTTTTAAGCGTTTAATCAGGGTTATTGGTGTTTTTTGACGGTTTTTCACTGTTTTTAAGCGTTTTAGCAGGGTTATTGGTGTTTTTTGACGGTTTTTCACTGTTTTTAAGCGTTTTAGCATGGTTATTGGTGTTTTTTGACGGTTTTTCACTGTTTTTAAGCGTTTTAGCAGGGTTATTGGTGTTTTTTGACGGTTTTTCACTGATTTTAAGCGTTTTAGCAGGGTTATTGGTGTTTTTTGACGGTTTTTCACTGTTTTTAAGCGTTTTAGCAGGGTTATTGGTGTTTTTTGACGGTTTTTCACTGTTTTTAAGCGTTTTAGCAGGGTTATTGGTGTTTTTTGACGGTTTTTCACTGTTTTTAGGCGTTTTAGCAGGGTTATTGGTGTTTTTTGACGGTTTTTCACTGTTTTTAAGCGTTTAGCAGGGTTATTGGTGTTTTTGACGGTTTTTCACTGTTTTTAAGCGTTTTAGCAGGGTTATTGCATTGGTGTTTTTTGACGGTTTTTCACTGTTTTTAAGCGTTTTAGCAGGGTTATTGGTGTTTTTTGACGGTTTTCCACTGTTTTTAAGCGTTTTAGCAGGGTTATTGGTGTTTTTTGACGGTTTTTCACTGTTTTTAAGCGTTTTAGCAGGGTTATTCGTGTTTTTTGACGGTTTTTCACTGTTTTTAAGCGTTTTAGCAGGGTTATTGGTGTTTTTTGACGGTTTTCCACTGTTTTTAAGCGTTTTAGCAGGGTTATTGGTGTTTTTTGACGGTTTTTCACTGTTTTTAAGCGTTTTAGCAAGGTTATTGGTGTTTTTTGACGGTTTTTCACTGTTTTTAAGCGTTTTAGCAGGGTTATTGGTGTTTTTTGACGGTTTTTCACTGTTTTTAAGCGTTTTAGCAGGGTTATTGGTGTTTTTTGACGGTTTTCACTGTTTTTAAGCGTTTTAGCAGGGTTATTGGTGTTTTTTGACGGTTTTTCACTGTTTTTAAGCGTTATAGCAGGGTTATTGGTGTTTTTTGACGGTTTTTCACTGTTTTTAAGCGTTTTAGCAGGGTTATTGGTGTTTTTTGACGGTTTTCACTGTTTTTAAGCGTTTTAGCAGGGTTATTGGTGTTTTTTGACGGTTTTTCACTGTTTTTAAGCGTTATAGCAGGGTTATTGGTGTTTTTTGACGGTTTTTCACTGTTTTTGAGCGTTATAGCAGGGTTATTGGTGTTTTTTGACGGTTTTTCACTGTTTTTAAGCGTTTTAGCAGGGTTGTTGGTGTTTTTTGACGGTTTTTCACTGTTTTTGAGCGTTTTAGCAAGGTAATTGGTGTTTTTTGACGGTTTTTCACTGTTTTTAAGCGTTTTAGCAAGGTTATTGGTGTTTTTTGACGGTTTTTCACTGTTTTTAAGCTTTTTAGCAGGGTTATTGGTGTTTTTTGACGGTTTTTCACTGTTTTTAAGCGTTTTAGCAAGGTTATTGGTGTTTTTTGACGGTTTTTCACTGTTTTTAAGCGTTTTAGCAGGGTTATTGGTGTTTTTTGACGGTTTTTCACTGTTTTTAAGCGTTTTAGCAGGGTTATTGGTGTTTTTTGACGGTTTTCACTGTTTTTAAGCGTTTTAGCAGGGTTATTGGTGTTTTTTGACGGTTTTTCACTGTTTTTAAGCGTTATAGCAGGGTTATTGGTGTTTTTTGACGGTTTTTCACTGTTTTTAAGCGTTTTAGCAGGGTTATTGGTGTTTTTTGACGGTTTTCACTGTTTTTAAGCGTTTTAGCAGGGTTATTGGTGTTTTTTGACGGTTTTTCACTGTTTTTAAGCGTTATAGCAGGGTTATTGGTGTTTTTTGACGGTTTTTCACTGTTTTTAAGCGTTTTAGCAGGGTTATTGGTGTTTTTTGACGGTTTTCACTGTTTTTAAGCGTTTTAGCAGGGTTATTGGTGTTTTTTGACGGTTTTTCACTGTTTTTAAGCGTTATAGCAGGGTTATTGGTGTTTTTTGACGGTTTTTCACTGTTTTTGAGCGTTATAGCAGGGTTATTGGTGTTTTTTGACGGTTTTTCACTGTTTTTAAGCGTTTTAGCAGGGTTGTTGGTGTTTTTTGACGGTTTTTCACTGTTTTTGAGCGTTTTAGCAAGGTAATTGGTGTTTTTTGACGGTTTTTCACTGTTTTTAAGCGTTTTAGCAAGGTTATTGGTGTTTTTTGACGGTTTTTCACTGTTTTTAAGCTTTTTAGCAGGGTTATTGGTGTTTTTTGACGGTTTTCCACTGTTTTTAAGCGTTTTAGCAGGGTTATTGGTGTTTTTTGACGGTTTTTCACTTTTTTTAAGCGTTTTAGCAGGGTTATTGGTGTTTTTTGACGGTTTTTCACTGTTTTTAGGCGTTTTAGCAGGTTTATTGGTGTTTTTTGACGGTTTTTCACTGTTTTTAAGCGTTTTAGCAGGGTTGTTGGTGTTTTTTGACGGTTTTTCACTGTTTTTAAGCGTTTTAGCAGGGTTATTGGTGTTTTTTGACGGTTTTTCACTGTTTTTAAGCGTTTAGCAGGGTTATTGGTGTTTTTTGACGGTTTTTCACTGTTTTTAAGCGTTTTAGCAGGGTTATTGGTGTTTTTTGACGGTTTTTCACTGTTTTTAAGCGTTTTAGCAGGGTTATTGGTGTTTTTTGACGGTTTTCCACTGTTTTTAAGCGTTTTAGCAGGGTTATTGGTGTTTTTTGACGGTTTTTCACTGTTTTTAAGCGTTTTAGCAGGGTTATTCGTGTTTTTTGACGGTTTTTCACTGTTTTTAAGCGTTTTAGCAGGGTTATTGGTGTTTTTTGACGGTTTTCCACTGTTTTTAAGCGTTTTAGCAGGGTTATTGGTGTTTTTTGACGGTTTTTCACTGTTTTTAAGCGTTTTAGCAAGGTTATTGGTGTTTTTTGACGGTTTTTCACTGTTTTTAAGCGTTTTAGCAGGGTTATTGGTGTTTTTTGACGGTTTTTCACTGTTTTTAAGCGTTTTAGCAGGGTTATTGGTGTTTTTGACGGTTTTTCACTGTTTTTAAGCGTTTTAGCAGGGTTATTGGTGTTTTTTGACGGTTTTTCACTGTTTTTAAGCGTTTAATCAGGGTTATTGGTGTTTTTTGACGGTTTTTCACTGTTTTTAAGCGTTTTAGCAGGGTTATTGGTGTTTTTTGACGGTTTTTCACTGTTTTTAAGCGTTTTAGCATGGTTATTGGTGTTTTTTGACGGTTTTTCACTGTTTTTAAGCGTTTTAGCAGGGTTATTGGTGTTTTTTGACGGTTTTTCACTGATTTTAAGCGTTTTAGCAGGGTTATTGGTGTTTTTTGACGGTTTTTCACTGTTTTTAAGCGTTTTAGCAGGGTTATTGGTGTTTTTTGACGGTTTTTCACTGTTTTTAAGCGTTTTAGCAGGGTTATTGGTGTTTTTTGACGGTTTTTCACTGTTTTTAGGCGTTTTAGCAGGGTTATTGGTGTTTTTTGACGGTTTTTCACTGTTTTTAAGCGTTTAGCAGGGTTATTGGTGTTTTTTGACGGTTTTTCACTGTTTTTAAGCGTTTTAGCAGGGTTATTGCATTGGTGTTTTTTGACGGTTTTTCACTGTTTTTAAGCGTTTTAGCAGGGTTATTGGTGTTTTTTGACGGTTTTCCACTGTTTTTAAGCGTTTTAGCAGGGTTATTGGTGTTTTTTGACGGTTTTTCACTGTTTTTAAGCGTTTTAGCAGGGTTATTCGTGTTTTTTGACGGTTTTTCACTGTTTTTAAGCGTTTTAGCAGGGTTATTGGTGTTTTTTGACGGTTTTCCACTGTTTTTAAGCGTTTTAGCAGGGTTATTGGTGTTTTTTGACGGTTTTTCACTGTTTTTAAGCGTTTTAGCAAGGTTATTGGTGTTTTTTGACGGTTTTTCACTGTTTTTAAGCGTTTTAGCAGGGTTATTGGTGTTTTTTGACGGTTTTTCACTGTTTTTAAGCGTTTTAGCAGGGTTATTGGTGTTTTTTGACGGTTTTCACTGTTTTTAAGCGTTTTAGCAGGGTTATTGGTGTTTTTTGACGGTTTTTCACTGTTTTTAAGCGTTATAGCAGGGTTATTGGTGTTTTTTGACGGTTTTTCACTGTTTTTAAGCGTTTTAGCAGGGTTATTGGTGTTTTTTGACGGTTTTCACTGTTTTTAAGCGTTTTAGCAGGGTTATTGGTGTTTTTTGACGGTTTTTCACTGTTTTTAAGCGTTATAGCAGGGTTATTGGTGTTTTTTGACGGTTTTTCACTGTTTTTGAGCGTTATAGCAGGGTTATTGGTGTTTTTGACGGTTTTTCACTGTTTTTAAGCGTTTTAGCAGGGTTGTTGGTGTTTTTTGACGGTTTTTCACTGTTTTTGAGCGTTTTAGCAAGGTAATTGGTGTTTTTTGACGGTTTTTCACTGTTTTTAAGCGTTTTAGCAAGGTTATTGGTGTTTTTTGACGGTTTTTCACTGTTTTTAAGCTTTTTAGCAGGGTTATTGGTGTTTTTTGACGGTTTTCCACTGTTTTTAAGCGTTTTAGCAGGGTTATTGGTGTTTTTTTGACGGTTTTTCACTTTTTTTAAGCGTTTTAGCAGGGTTATTGGTGTTTTTTTGACGGTTTTTCACTGTTTTTAGGCGTTTTAGCAGGTTTATTGGTGTTTTTTGACGGTTTTTCACTGTTTTTAAGCGTTTTAGCAGGGTTGTTGGTGTTTTTTGACGGTTTTTCACTGTTTTTAAGCGTTTTAGCAGGGTTATTGGTGTTTTTTGACGGTTTTTCACTGTTTTTAAGCGTTTTAGCAAGGTTATTGGTGTTTTTTGACGGTTTTTCACTGTTTTTAGGCGTTTTAGCAGGGTTATTGGTGTTTTTTGACGGTTTTTCACTGTTTTTAAGCGTTTTAGCAGGGTTATTGGTGTTTTTTGACGGTTTTTCACTGTTTTTAAGCGTTATAGCAGGGTTATTGGTGTTTTTTGACGGTTTTTCACTGTTTTTAAGCGTTATAGCAGGGTTATTGGTGTTTTTTGACGGTTTTTCACTGTTTTTAAGCGTTATAGCAGGGTTATTGGTGTTTTTTGACGGGTTTTCACTGTTTTTAAGCGTTTTAGCAGGGTTGTTGGTGTTTTTTGACGGTTTTTCACTGTTTTTGAGCGTTTTAGCAGGGTTATTGGTGTTTTTTGACGGTTTTTCACTGTTTTTAAGCGTTTTAGCAAGGTTATTGGTGTTTTTTGACGGTTTTTCACTGTTTTTAAGCGTTTTAGCAGGGTTATTGGTGTTTTTTGACGGTTTTTCACTGTTTTTAAGCGTTTTAGCAGGGTTATTGGTGTTTTTTGACGGTTTTTCACTGTTTTTAAGCGTTTTAGCAGGGTTATTGGTGTTTTTTGACGGTTTTTCACTGTTTTTAAGCGTTTTAGCAGGGTTATTGGTGTTTTTTGACGGTTTTTCACTGTTTTTAAGCGTTTTAGCAGGGTTATTGGTGTTTTTTGACGGTTTTTCACTGTTTTAAGCGTTTTAGCAGGGTTATTGGTGTTTTTTGACGGTTTTTCACTGTTTTTAAGCGTTTTAGCAGGGTTATTGGTGTTTTTTGACGGTTTTTCACTGTTTTTAAGCGTTTTAGCAGGGTTATTGGTGTTTTTTGACGGTTTTTCACTGATTTTAAGCGTTTTAGCAGGGTTATTGGTGTTTTTTGACGGTTTTTCACTGTTTTTAAGCGTTTTAGCAGGGTTATTGGTGTTTTTTGACGGTTTTTCACGGTTTTTAAGCGTTTTAGCAGGGTTATTGGTGTTTTTTGACGGTTTTTCACTGTTTTTAAGCGTTTTAGCAGGGTTATTGGTGTTTTTTGAAGGTTTTTCACTGCTTTTAAGCGTTTTAGCAGGGTTATTGGTGTTTTTTGACGGTTTTTCACTGTTTTTAAGCGTTTTAGCAGGGTTATTGGTGTTTTTTGACGGTTTTTCACTGTTTTTAAGCGTTTTAGCAGGGTTATTGGTGTTTTTTGACGGTTTTTCACTGTTTTTAAGCGTTTTAGCAGGGTTATTGGTGTTTTTTGACGGTTTTTCACTGTTTTTAAGCGTTTTATCAGGGTTATTCGTGTTTTTTGACGGTTTTTCAATGTTTTTAAGCGTTTTAGCAGGGTTGTTGGTGTTTTTTGACGGTTTTCCACTGTTTTTAAGCGTTTTAGCAGGGTTATTGGTGTTTTTTGACGGTTTTTCACTGTTTTTAAGCGTTTTAGCAGGGTTATTCGTGTTTTTTGACGGTTTTCCACTGTTTTTAAGCGTTTTAGCAGGGTTATTTGTGTTTTTTGACGGTTTTCCACTGTTTTTAAGCGTTTTAGCAGGGTTATTGGTGTTTTTTGACGGTTTTTCACTGTTTTTAAGCGTTTTAGCAAGGTTATCGGTGTTTTTTGCCGGTTTTTCACTGTTTTTAAGCGTTTTAGCAGGGTTATTGGTGTTTTTTGACGGTTTTTCACTGTTTTTAAGCGTTTTATCAGGGTTATTGGTGTTTTTTGACGGTTTTTCACTGTTTTTAAGCGTTTTAGCAGGGTTATTCGTGTTTTTTGACGGTTTTTCACTGTTTTTAAGCGTTTTAGCAGGGTTATTCGTGTTTTTTGACGGTTTTTCACTGTTTTTAAGCGTTTTAGCAGGGTTATTGGTGTTTTTTGACGGTTTTTCACTGTTTTTAAGCGTTTTAGCAGGGTAATTGGTGTTTTTTGACGGTTTTTCACTGTTTTTAAGCGTTTTAGCAAGGTTATTGGTGTTTTTTGACGGTTTTTCACTGTTTTTAAGCGTTTTAGCAGGGTTATTGGTGTTTTTTGACGGTTTTTCACTGTTTTTAAGCGTTTTAGCAGGGTTATTGGTGTTTTTTGACGGTTTTTCACTGTTTTTAAGCGTTTTAGCAGGGTTATTGGTGTTTTTTGACGGGTTTTCACTGTTTTTAAGCGTTTTAGCAGGGTTATTGGTGTTTTTTGACGGGTTTTCACTGTTTTTAAGCGTTTTAGCAGGGTTATTGGTGTTTTTTGACGGTTTTTCACTGTTTTTAAGCGTTTTAGCAGGGTTATTGGTGTTTTTTGACGGTTTTTCACTGTTTTTAAGCGTTTTAGCAGGGTTATTGGTGTTTTTTGACGGTTTTTCACTGTTTTTAAGCGTTTTAGCAGGGTTATTGGTGTTTTTTGACGGTTTTTCACTGTTTTTAAGCGTTTCAGCAGGGTTATTGGTGTTTTTTGACGGTTTTTCACTGTTTTTAAGCGTTTTAGCAGGGTTATTGGTGTTTTTTGACGGTTTTTCACTGTTTTTAAGCGTTTTAGCAGGGTTATTCGTGTTTTTTGACGGTTTTTCACTGTTTTTAAGCGTTTTAGCAGGGTTGTTGGTGTTTTTTGACGGTTTTCCACTGTTTTTAAGCGTTTTAGCAGGGTTATTGGTGTTTTTTGACGGTTTTTCACTGTTTTTAAGCGTTTTAGCAGGGTTATTCGTGTTTTTTGACGGTTTTCCACTGTTTTTAAGCGTTTTAGCAGGGTTATTTGTGTTTTTTGACGGTTTTCCACTGTTTTTAAGCGTTTTAGCAGGGTTATTGGTGTTTTTTGACGGTTTTTCACTGTTTTTAAGCGTTTTAGCAAGGTTATCGGTGTTTTTTGACGGTTTTTCACTGTTTTTAAGCGTTTTAGCAGGGTTATTGGTGTTTTTTGACGGTTTTTCACTGTTTTTAAGCGTTTTAGCAGGGTTATTGGTGTTTTTTGACGGTTTTTCACTGTTTTTAAGCGTTTTAGCAGGGTTATTGGTGTTTTTTGACGGTTTTTCACTGTTTTTAAGCGTTTTAGCAGGGTTATTGGTGTTTTTTGACGATTTTTCACTGTTTTTAAGCGTTTTAGCAGGGTTATTGGTGTTTTTTGACGGTTTTTCACTGTTTTTAAGCGTTTTAGCAGGGTTATTCGTGTTTTTTGACGGTTTTTCACTGTTTTCAAGCGTTTTAGCAGGGTTATTGGTGTTTTTTGACGGTTTTCACTGTTTTTAAGCGTTTTAGCATGGTTATTGGTGTTTTTTGACGGTTTTTCACTGTTTTTAAGCGTTTTAGCAGGGTTATTGGTGTTTTTTGACGGTTTTTCACTGTTTTTAAGCGTTTTATCAGGGTTATTGGTGTTTTTTGACGGTTTTTCACTGTTTTTAAGCGTTTTAGCAGGGTTATTGGTGTTTTTTGACGGTTTTTCACTGTTTTTAAACGTTTTAGCAGGGTTATTGGTGTTTTTTGACGTTTTTTCACTGTTTTTAAGCGTTTTAGCAGGGTTATTGGTGTTTTTTGACGGTTTTTCACTGTTTTTAAGCGTTTTAGCAGGGTTATTGGTGTTTTTTGACGGTTTTTCACTGTTTTTAAGCGTTTCAGCAGGGTTATTGGTGTTTTTTGACGGTTTTTCACTGTTTTTAAGCGTTTTAGCAGGGTTATTGGTGTTTTTTGACGGTTTTTCACTGTTTTTAAACGTTTTAGCAGGGTTATTGGTGTTTTTTGACGGTTTTTCACTGTTTTTAAGCGTTTTAGCAGGGTTATTGGTGTTTTTTGACGGTTTTTCACTGTTTTTAAGCGTTTTAGCAGGGTTATTGGTGTTTTTTGACGGTTTTTCACTGTTTTTAAGCGTTTTAGCAGGGTTATTGGTGTTTTTTGACGGTTTTTCACTGTTTTTGAGCGTTTTAGCAGGGTTATTGGTGTTTTTTGACGGTTTTTCACTGTTTTTAAGCGTTTTAGCAGGGTTATTGGTGTTTTTTGACGATTTTTCACTGTTTTTAAGCGTTTTAGCAGGGTTATTCATGTTTTTTGACGGTTTTTCACTGTTTTTAAGCGTTTTAGCAAGGTTATTGGTGTTTTTTGACGGTTTTTCACTGTTTTTAAGCGTTTTAGCAGGGTTATTGGTGTTTTTTGACGGTTTTTCACTGTTTTTAAGCGTTTTAGCAGGGTTATTGGTGTTTTTTGACGGTTTTTCACTGTTTTTAAGCGTTTTAGCAGGGTTATTGGTGTTTTTTGACGGTTTTTCACTGTTTTTAAGCGTTTTAGCAGGGTTATTGGTGTTTTTTGACGATTTTTCACTGTTTTTAAGCGTTTTAGCAGGATTATTCGTGTTTTTTGACGGTTTTTCACTGTTTTTAAGCGTTTTAGCAGGGTTATTGGTGTTTTTTGACGGTTTTTCACTGTTTTTAAGCGTTTTAGCAGGGTTATTGGTGTTTTTTGACGGTTTTTCACTGTTTTTAAGCGTTTTAGCAGGGTTATTGGTGTTTTTTGACGGTTTTTCAACGTTTTTAAGCGTTTTAGCAGGGTTATTGGTGTTTTTTGACGGTTTTTCACTGTTTTTAAGCGTTTTAGCAGGGTTATTGGTGTTTTTTGACGGTTTTTCACTGTTTTTAAGCGTTTTAGCAGGGTTATTGGTGTTTTTTGACGGTTTTTCACTGTTTTTAAGCGTTTTAGCAGGGTTATTGGTGTTTTTTGACGGTTTTTCACTGTTTTTAAGCATTTTAGCAGGGTTATTGGTGTTTTTTGACGGTTTTTCACTGTTTTTAAGCGTTTTAGCAGGGTTATTGGTGTTTTTTGACGGTTTTTCACTGTTTTTAAGCGTTTTAGCAGGGTTATTGGTGTTTTTTGACGGTTTTTCACTGTTTTTAAGCGTTTTAGCAGGGTTATTGGTTTTTTTTGACGGTTTTTCACTGTTTTTAAGCGTTTTAGCAGGGTTATTGGTGTTTTTTGACGGTTTTTCACTGTTTTTAAGCGTTTTAGCAGGGTTATTGGTGTTTTTTGACGGTTTTTCACTGTTTTTAAGCGTTTTAGCAGGGTTATTCGTGTTTTTTGACGGTTTTTCACTGTTTTCAAGCGTTTTAGCAGGGTTATTGGTGTTTTTTGACGGTTTTCACTGTTTTTAAGCGTTTTAGCAGGGTTATTGGTGTTTTTTGACGGTTTTTCACTGTTTTTAAGCGTTTTAGCAGGGTTATTGGTGTTTTTTGACGGTTTTTCACTGTTTTTAAGCGTTTTAGCAGGGTTATTGGTGTTTTTTGACGGTTTTTCACTGTTTTTAAGCGTTTTAGCAGGGTTATTGGTGTTTTTTGACGGTTTTTCACTGTTTTTAAGCGTTTTAGCAGGGTTATTGGTGTTTTTTGACGGTTTTTCACTGTTTTTAAGCGTTTTAGCAGGGTTATTGGTGTTTTTTGACGGTTTTTCACTGTTTTTAAGCATTTTAGCAGGGTTATTGGTGTTTTTTGACGGTTTTTCACTGTTTTTAAGCGTTTTAGCAGGGTTATTGGTGTTTTTTGACGGTTTTTCACTGTTTTTAAGCGTTTTAGCAGGGTTATTGGTGTTTTTTGACGGTTTTTCACTGTTTTTAAGCGTTTTAGCAGGGTTATTGGTGTTTTTTGACGGTTTTTCACTGTTTTTAAGCGTTTTAGCAGGGTTATTGGTGTTTTTTGACGGTTTTTCACTGTTTTTAAGCGTTTTAGCAGGGTTATTCGTGTTTTTTGACGGTTTTTCACTGTTTTCAAACGTTTTAGCAGGGTTATTGGTGTTTTTTGACGGTTTTCACTGTTTTTAAGCGTATTAGCAGGGTTATTGGTGTTTTTTGACGGTTTTTCACTGTTTTTAAGCGTTTTAGCAGGGTTATTGGTGTTTTTTGACGGTTTTTCACTGTTTTTAAGCGTTTTAGCAGGGTTATTGGTGTTTTTTGACGGTTTTTCACTGTTTTTAAGCGTTTTAGCAGGGTTATTGGTGTTTTTTGACGGTTTTTCACTGTTTTCAAGCGTTTTAGCAGGGTTATTGGTGTTTTTTGACGGTTTTCACTGTTTTTAAGCGTTTTAGCAGGGTTATTGGTGTTTTTTGACGGTTTTTCACTGTTTTCAAGCGTTTTAGCAGGGTTATTGGTGTTTTTTGACGGTTTTTCACTGTTTTTAAGCGTTTTAGCAGGGTTATTGGTGTTTTTTGACGGTTTTTCACTGTTTTTAAGCGTTTTAGCAGGGTTATTGGTGTTTTTTGACGGTTTTCACTGTTTTTAAGCGTTTTAGCAGGGTTATTGGTGTTTTTTGACGGTTTTTCACTGTTTTCAAGCGTTTTAGCAGGGTTATTGGTGTTTTTTGACGGTTTTTCACTGTTTTTAAGCGTTTTAGCAGGGTTGTTGGTGTTTTTTGACGGTTTTTCACTGTTTTTAAGCGTTTTAGCAGGGTTATTGGTGTTTTTTGACGGTTTTTCATTGTTTTTAAGCGTTTTAGCAGGGTTATTTGTGTTTTTTGACGGTTTTTCACTGTTTTTAAACGTTTTAGCAGGGTTATTGGTGTTTTTTGACGGTTTTTCACTGTTTTTAAGCGTTTTAGCAGGGTTATTGGTGTTTTTTGACGGTTTTTCACTGTTTTTAAGCGTTTTAGCAGGGTTATTGGTGTTTTTTGACGGTTTTTCACTGTTTTTAAGCGTTTTAGCGGGGTTATTGGTGTTTTTTGACGGTTTTTCACTGTTTTTAAGCGTTTTAGCAGGGTTATTGGTGTTTTTTGACGGTTTTTCACTGTTTTTAAGCGTTTTAGCAGGGTTATTGGTGTTTTTTGACGGTTTTTCACTGTTTTTAAGCGTTTTAGCAGGGTTATTGGTGTTTTTTGACGGTTTTTCACTGTTTTTAAGCGTTTTGGCAGGGTTATTGATGTTTTTTGACGGTTTTTCACTGTTTTTAAGCGTTTTAGCAGGGTTATTGGTGTTTTTTGACGGTTTTTCACTGTTTTTAAGCGTTTTAGCAGGGTTATTCGTGTTTTTTGACGGTTTTTCACTGTTTTTAAGCGTTTTAGCAGGGTTATTGGTGTTTTTTGACGGTTTTTCACTGTTTTTAAGCGTTTTAGCAGGGTTATTCGTGTTTTTTGACGGTTTTTCACTGTTTTTAAGCGTTTTAGCAGGGTTATTGGTGTTTTTTGACGGTTTTTCACTGTTTTTAAGCGTTTTAGCAGGGTTATTGGTGTTTTTTGACGGTTTTTCACTGTTTTTAAGCGTTTTAGCAGGGTTATTGGTGTTTTTTGACGGTTTTTCACTGTTTTCAGGCGTTTTAGCAGAGTTATTGGAGTTTTTTGACGGTTTTTCACTGTTTTTAAGCGTTTTAGCAGGGTTGTTGGTGTTTTTTGACGGTTTTTCACTGTTTTTAAGCGTTTTAGCAGGGTTATTGGTGTTTTTTGACGGTTTTTCACTGTTTTTAAGCGTTTTAGCAGGGTTATTCGTGTTTTTTGACGGGTTTTCACTGTTTTTAAGCGTTTTAGCAGGGTTATTGGTGTTTTTTGACGGTTTTTCACTGTTTTTAGGCGTTTTAGCAGGGTTATTGGTGTTTTTTGACGGTTTTTCACTGTTTTTAAGCGTTTTAGCAGGGTTGTTGGTGTTTTTTGACGGTTTTTCACTGTTTTTAAGCGTTTTAGCAAGGTTATTGGTGTTTTTTTGACGGTTTTTCACTGTTTTTAAGCGTTTTAGCAGGGTTATTGGTGTTTTTTGACGGTTTTTCACTGTTTTTAAGCGTTTTAGCAGGGTTATTGGTGTTTTTTGACGGTTTTGCACTGTTTTTAAGCGTTTTAGCAGGGTTATTGGTGTTTTTTGACGGTTTTTCACTGTTTTTAAGCGTTATAGCAGGGTTATTGGTGTTTTTTGACGGTTTTTCACTGTTTTTAAGCGTTATAGCAGGGTTATTGGTGTTTTTTGACGGGTTTTCACTGTTTTTAAGCGTTTTAGCAGGGTTGTTGGTGTTTTTTGACGGTTTTTCACTGTTTTTGAGCGTTTTAGCAGGGTTATTGCTGTTTTTTGACGGTTTTTCACTGTTTTTAAGCGTTTTAGCAAGGTTATTGGTGTTTTTTGACGGTTTTTCACTGTTTTTAAGCGTTTTAGCAGGGTTATTGGTGTTTTTTGACGGTTTTTCACTGTTTTTAAGCGTTTTAGCAGGGTTATTGGTGTTTTTTGACGGTTTTTCACTGTTTTTAGGCGTTTTAGCAGGGTTATTGGTGTTTTTGACGGTTTTTCACTGTTTTTAAGCGTTTTAGCAGGGTTATTGGTGTTTTTTGACGGTTTTTCACTGTTTTTAAGCGTTTTATCAGGGTTATTGGTGTTTTTTGACGGTTTTTCACTGTTTTTAAGCGTTTTAGCAGGGTTATTGGTGTTTTTTGACGGTTTTTCACTGTTTTTAAGCGTTTTAGCAGGGTTATTGGTGTTTTTTGACGGTTTTTCACTGTTTTTAAGCGTTTTAGCAGGGTTATTGGTGTTTTTTGACGGTTTTTCACGGTTTTTAAGCGTTT
>NW_027556571.1:0-11871 GCF_964204865.1 Styela clava
CACTGTTTTTAAGCGTTTTAGCAGGGTTATTGGTGTTTTTTGACGGTTTTTCACTGTTTTTAAGCGTTTTAGCAGGGTTTTTGGTGTTTTTTGACGGTTTTTCACTGTTTTTAAGCGTTTTAGCAGGGTTTTTGGTGTTTTTTGACGGTTTTTCACTGTTTTTAAGCGTTTTAGCAGGGTTATTGGTGTTTTTTGACGGTTTTTCACTGTTTTTAAGCGTTTTAGCAGGGTTATTGGTGTTTTTTGACGGTTTTTCACTGTTTTTAAGCGTTTTAGCAGGGTTTTGGGTGTTTTTTGACGGTTTTTCACTGTTTTTAAGCGTTTTAGCAGGGTTATTGGTGTTTTTTGACGGTTTTTCACTGTTTTTAAGCGTTTTAGCAGGGTTATTGGTGTTTTTTGACGGTTTTTCATTGTTTTTAAGCGTTTTAGCAGGGTTATTGGTGTTTTTTGACGGTTTTTCACTGTTTTTAAGCGTTTTAGCAGGGTTATTGGTGTTTTATGACGGTTTTTCACTGTTTTTAAGCGTTTTAGCAGGGTTATTGGTGTTTTTTGACGGTTTTTCACTGTTTTTAAGCGTTTTAGCAGGGTTATTGGTGTTTTTTGACGGTTTTTCACTGTTTTTAAGCGTTTTAGCAGGGTTATTGGTGTTTTTTGATGGTTTTTCACTGTTTTTAAGCGTTTTAGCAGGGTTATTGGTGTTTTTTGACGGTTTTTCACTGTTTTTAAGCGTTTTAGCAGGGTTATTGGTGTTTTTTGACGGTTTTTCACTGTTTTTAAGCGTTTTAGCAGGGTTATTGGTGTTTTTTGACGGTTTTTCACTGTTTTTAAGCGTTTTAGCAGGGTTATTGGTGTTTTTTGACGGTTTTTCACTGTTTTTAAGCGTTTTAGCAGGGTTATTGGTGTTTTTTGACGGTTTTTCACTGTTTTTGAGCGTTTTAGCAGGGTTTTTGGTGTTTTTTGACGGCTTTTTCACTGTTTTTAAGCGTTTTAGCAGGGTTATTGGTGTTTTTTGACGGTTTTTCACTGTTTTTAAGCGTTTTAGCAGGGATATTTGTGTTTTTTGACGGTTTTTCACTGTTTTTAAGCGTTTTAGCAGGGTTTTTGGTGTTTTTTGACGGTTTTTCACTGTTTTTAAGCGTTTTAGCAGGGTTATTGGTGTTTTTTGACGGTTTTTCACAGTTTTTAAGCGTTTTAGCAGGGTTATTGGTGTTTTTTGACGGTTTTTCACTGTTTTTAAGCGTTTTAGAAGGGTTATTGGTGTTTTTTGACGGTTTTTCATAGTTTTTAAGAGTTTTAGCAGGGTTATTGGTGTTTTTTGACGGTTTTTCACTGTTTTTAAGCGTTTTAGCAGGGTTATTGGTGTTTTTTGACGGTTTTTCACTGTTTTTAAGCGTTTTAGCAGGGTTATTGGTGTTTTTTGACGGTTTTTCACTGTTTTTAAGCGTTTTAGCAGGGTTTTTGGTGTTTTTTGACGGTTTTTCACTGTTTTTAAGCGTTTTAGCAGGGTTTTTGGTGTTTTTTGACGGTTTTTCACTGTTTTTAAGCGTTTTAGCAGGGTTATTGGTGTTTTTTGACGGTTTTTCACTGTTTTTAAGCGTTTTAGCAGGGTTATTGGTGTTTTTTGACGGTTTTTCACTGTTTTTAAGCGTTTTAGCAGGGTTTTGGGTGTTTTTTGACGGTTTTTCACTGTTTTTAAGCGTTTTAGCAGGGTTATTGGTGTTTTTTGACGGTTTTTCACTGTTTTTAAGCGTTTTAGCAGGGTTATTGGTGTTTTTTGACGGTTTTTCATTGTTTTTAAGCGTTTTAGCAGGGTTATTGGTGTTTTTTGACGGTTTTTCACTGTTTTTAAGCGTTTTAGCAGGGTTATTGGTGTTTTTTGACGGTTTTTCACTGTTTTTAAGCGTTTTAGCAGGGTTTTGGTGTTTTTTGACGGCTTTTTCACTGTTTTTAAGCGTTTTAGCAGGGTTATTGGTGTTTTTTGTCGGTTTTTCACTGTTTTTAAGCGTTTTAGCAGGGTTATTGGTGTTTTTGACGGTTTTTCACTGTTTTTAAGCGTTTTAGCAGGGTTATTGGTGTTTTTTGACGGTTTTTCACTGTTTTTAAGCGTTTTAGCAGGGTTATTGGTGTTTTTTGACGGTTTTTCACTGTTTTTAAGCGTTTTAGCAGGGTTATTGGTGTTTTTTGACGGTTTTTCACTGTTTTTAAACGTTTTAGCAGGGTTATTGGTGTTTTTTGACGGTTTTTCTCTGTTTTTAAGCGTTTTAGCAGGGTTATTGGTGTTTTTTGACGGTTTTTCACTGTTTTTAAGCGTTTTAGCAGGGTTATTGGTGTTTTTTGACGGTTTTTCACTGTTTTTAAGCATTTTAGCAGGGGTATTGGTGTTTTTTGACGGTTTTTCACTGTTTTTAAGCGTTTTAGCAGGGTTATTGGTATTTTTTGACGGTTTTTCACTGTTTTTAAGCGTTTTAGCAGGGTTATTGGTGTTTTTTGACGGTTTTTCACTGTTTTTAAGCGTTTTAGCAGGGTTATTGGTATTTTTTGACGGTTTTTCACTGTTTTTAAGCGTTTTAGCAGGGTTATTGGTGTTTTTTGACGGTTTTTCACTGTTTTTGAGCGTTTTAGCAGGGTTTTTGGTGTTTTTTGACGGCTTTTTCACTGTTTTTAAGCGTTTTAGCAGGGTTATTGGTGTTTTTTGACGGTTTTTCACTGTTTTTAAGCGTTTTAGCAGGGATATTTGTGTTTTTTGACGGTTTTTCACTGTTTTTAAGCGTTTTAGCAGGGTTTTTGGTGTTTTTTGACGGTTTTTCACTGTTTTTAAGCGTTTTAGCAGGGTTATTGGTGTTTTTTGACGGTTTTTCACAGTTTTTAAGCGTTTTAGCAGGGTTATTGGTGTTTTTTGACGGTTTTTCACTGTTTTTAAGCGTTTTAGAAGGGTTATTGGTGTTTTTTGACGGTTTTTCATAGTTTTTAAGAGTTTTAGCAGGGTTATTGGTGTTTTTTGACGGTTTTTCACTGTTTTTAAGCGTTTTAGCAGGGTTATTGGTGTTTTTTGACGGTTTTTCACTGTTTTTAAGCGTTTTAGCAGGGTTATTGGTGTTTTTTGACGGTTTTTCACTGTTTTTAAGCGTTTTAGCAGGGTTTTTGGTGTTTTTGACGGTTTTTCACTGTTATTAAGCGTTTTAGCAGGGTTTTTGGTGTTTTTTGACGGTTTTTCACTGTTTTTAAGCGTTTTAGCAGGGTTATTGGTGTTTTTTGACGGTTTTTCACTGTTTTTAAGCGTTTTAGCAGGGTTATTGGTGTTTTTTGACGGTTTTTCACTGTTTTTAAGCGTTTTAGCAGGGTTTTGGGTGTTTTTTGACGGTTTTTCACTGTTTTTAAGCGTTTTAGCAGGGTTATTGGTGTTTTTTGACGGTTTTTCACTGTTTTTAAGCGTTTTAGCAGGGTTATTGGTGTTTTTTGACGGTTTTTCATTGTTTTTAAGCGTTTTAGCAGGGTTATTGGTGTTTTTTGACGGTTTTTCACTGTTTTTAAGCGTTTTAGCAGGGTTATTGGTGTTTTTTGACGGTTTTTCACTGTTTTTAAGCGTTTTAGCAGGGTTTTTGGTGTTTTTTGACGGCTTTTTCACTGTTTTTAAGCGTTTTAGCAGGGTTATTGGTGTTTTTTGACGGTTTTTCACTGTTTTTAAGCGTTTTAGCAGGGTTATTGGTGTTTTTGACGGTTTTTCACTGTTTTTAAGCGTTTTAGCAGGGTTATTGGTGTTTTTTGACGGTTTTTCACTGTTTTTAAGCGTTTTAGCAGGGTTATTGGTGTTTTTTGACGGTTTTTCACTGTTTTTAAGCGTTTTAGCAGGGTTATTGGTGTTTTTTGACGGTTTTTCACTGTTTTTAAACGTTTTAGCAGGGTTATTGGTGTTTTTTGACGGTTTTTCTCTGTTTTTAAGCGTTTTAGCAGGGTTATTGGTGTTTTTTGACGGTTTTTCACTGTTTTTAAGCGTTTTAGCAGGGTTATTGGTGTTTTTTGACGGTTTTTCACTGTTTTTAAGCATTTTAGCAGGGGTATTGGTGTTTTTTGACGGTTTTTCACTGTTTTTAAGCGTTTTAGCAGGGTTATTGGTATTTTTTGACGGTTTTTCACTGTTTTTAAGCGTTTTAGCAGGGTTATTGGTGTTTTTTGACGGTTTTTCACTGTTTTTAAGCATTTTAGCAGGGTTATTGGTGTTTTTTGACGGTTTTTCACTGTTTTTAAGCGTTTTAGCAGGGTTTTTGGTGTTTTTTGACGGTTTTTCACTGTTTTTAAGCGTTTTAGCAGGGTTATTGGTGTTTTTTGACGGTTTTTCACTGTTTTTAAGCGTTTTAGCAGGGTTATTGGTGTTTTTTGACGGTTTTTCACTGTTTTTAAGCGTTTTAGCAGGGTTTTGGGTGTTTTTTGACGGTTTTTCACTGTTTTTAAGCGTTTTAGCAGGGTTATTGGTGTTTTTTGACGGTTTTTCACTGTTTTTAAGCGTTTTAGCAGGGTTATTGGTGTTTTTTGACGGTTTTTCACTGTTTTTAAGCGTTTTAGCAGGGTTTTTGGTGTTTTTTGACGGCTTTTTCACTGTTTTTAAGCGTTTTAGCAGGGTTATTGGTGTTTTTTGACGGTTTTTCACTGTTTTTAAGCGTTTTAGCAGGGTTATTGGTGTTTTTTGACGGTTTTTCACTGTTTTTAAGCGTTTTAGCAGGGTTTTTGGTGTTTTTTGACGGCTTTTTCACTGTTTTTAAGCGTTTTAGCAGGGTTATTGGTGTTTTTTGACGGTTTTTCACTGTTTTTAAGCGTTTTAGCAGGGTTATTGGTGTTTTTGACGGTTTTTCACTGTTTTTAAGCGTTTTAGCAGGGTTATTGGTGTTTTTTGACGGTTTTTCACTGTTTTTAAGCGTTTTAGCAGGGTTATTGGTGTTTTTTGACGGTTTTTCACTGTTTTTAAGCGTTTTAGCAGGGTTATTGGTGTTTTTTGACGGTTTTTCACTGTTTTTAAACGTTTTAGCAGGGTTATTGGTGTTTTTTGACGGTTTTTCTCTGTTTTTAAGCGTTTTAGCAGGGTTATTGGTGTTTTTTGACGGTTTTTCACTGTTTTTAAGCGTTTTAGCAGAGTTATTGGTGTTTTTTGACGGTTTTTCACTGTTTTTAAGCATTTTAGCAGGGTTATTGGTGTTTTTTGACGGTTTTTCACTGTTTTTAAGCGTTTTAGCAGGGTTATTGGTGTTTTTTGACGGTTTTTCACTGTTTTTAAGCGTTTTAGCAGGGTTATTGGTGTTTTTTGACGGTTTTTCACTGTTTTTAAGCATTTTAGCAGGGTTATTGGTGTTTTTTGACTGTTTTTCACTGTTTTTATGCGTTTTAGCAGGGTTATTGGTGTTTTTTGACGGTTTTTCACTGTTTTTAAGCGTTTTAGCAGGGTTATTGGTGTTTTTTGACGGTTTTTCACTGTTTTTGAGCGTTTTAGCAGGGTTATTGGTGTTTTTTGACGGTTTTTCACAGTTTTTAAGCGTTTTAGCAGGGTTATTGGTGTTTTTTGACGGTTTTTCACTGTTTTTAAGCGTTTTAGCAGGGTTATTGGTGTTTTTTGACGGTTTTTCACTGTTTTTAAGCGTTTTAGCAGGGTTATTGGTGTTTTTTGACGGTTTTTCACTGTTTTTAAGCGTTTTAGCAGGGTTATTGGTGTTTTTTGACGGTTTTTCACTGTTTTTAAGCGTTTTAGCAGGGTTATTGGTGTTTTTGACGGTTCTTCACTGTTTTTAAGCTTTTTAGCAGGGTTATTGGTGTTTTTTGACGGTTTTTCACTGTTTTTAAGCGTTTTAGCAGGGTTTTTGGTGTTTTTTGACGGTTTTTCACTGTTTTTAAGCGTTTTAGCAGGGTTTTTGGTGTTTTTTGACGGTTTTTCACTGTTTTTAAGCGTTTTAGCAGGGTTATTGGTGTTTTTTGACGGTTTTTCACTGTTTTTAAGCGTTTTAGCAGGGTTTTTGGTGTTTTTTGACGGTTTTTCACTGTTTTTAAGCGTTTTAGCAGGGTTATTGGTGTTTTTTAACGATTTTTCACTGTTTTTAAGCGTTTTAGCAGGGTTATTGGTGTTTTTTGACGGTTTTTCACTGTTTTTAAGCGTTTTAGCAGGGTTATTGGTGTTTTTTGACGGTTTTTCACTGTTTTTAAGCGTTTTAGCAGGGTTATTGGTGTTTTTTGACGGTTTTTCACTGTTTTTAAGCGTTTTAGCAGGGTTATTGGTGTTTTTTGACTGTTTTTCACTGTTTTTAAGCGTTTTAGCAGGGTTATTGGTGTTTTTTGACGGTTTTTCACTGTTTTTAAGCGTTTTAGCAGGGTTATTGGTGTTTTTTGACGGTTTTTCACTGTTTTTAAGCGTTTTAGCAGGGTTATTGGTGTTTTTTGACGGTTTTTCACTGTTTTTAAGCGTTTTAGCAGGGTTTTTGGTGTTTTTTGACGGTTTTTCACTGTTTTTAAGCGTTTTAGCAGGGTTATTGGTGTTTTTTGACGGTTTTTCACTGTTTTTAAGCGTTTTAGCAGGGTTATTGGTGTTTTTTGACGGTTTTTCACTGTTTTTAAGCGTTTTAGCAGGGTTTTTGGTGTTTTTGACGGTTTTTCACTGTTTTTAAGCGTTTTAGCAGGGTTATTGGTGTTTTTTGACGGTTTTTCACTGTTTTTAAGCATTTTAGCAGGGTTATTGGTGTTTTTTGACGGTTTTTCACTGTTTTTAAGCGTTTTAGCAGGGTTATCGGTGTTTTTTGACGGTTTTTCACTGTTTTTGGGCGTTTTAGCAGGGTTATTGGTGTTTTTTGACGGTTTTTCACAGTTTTTAAGCGTTTTAGCAGGGTTATTGGTGTTTTTTGACGGTTTTTCACTGTTTTTAAGCGTTTTAGCAGGGTTATTGGTGTTTTTTGACGGTTTTTCACTGTTTTTAAGCGTTTTAGCAGGGTTATTGGTGTTTTTTGACGGTTTTTCGCTGTTTTTAAGCGTTTTAGCAGGGTTATTGGTGTTTTTGACGGTTTTTCACTGTTTTTAAGCGTTTTAGCAGGGTTATTGGTGTTTTTTGACGGTTTTTCACAGTTTTTAAGCGTTTTAGCAGGGTTATTGGTGTTTTTTGACGGTTTTTCACTGTTTTTAGGCGTTTTAGCAGGGTTATTGGTGTTTTTTGACGGCTTTTCACTGTTTTTAAGCGTTTTAGCAGGGTTATTGGTGTTTTTTGACGGTTTTTCACTGTTTTTAAGCATTTTAGCAGGGTTATTGGTGTTTTTTGACGGTTTTTCACTGTTTTTAAGCGTTTTAGCAGGGTTATTAATGTTTTTTGACGGTTTTTCACTGTTTTTAAGCGTTTTAGCAGGGTTATTGGTGTTTTTTGACGGTTTTTCACAGTTTTTAAGCGTTTTAGCAGGGTTATTGGTGTTTTTTGACGGTTTTTCACTGTTTTTAAGCGTTTTAGCAGGGTTATTGGTGTTTTTTGACGGTTTTTCACTGTTTTTAAGCGTTTTAGCAGGGTTATTGGTGTTTTTTGACGGTTTTTCACTGTTTTTAAGCATTTTAGCAGGGTTATTGGTGTTTTTTGACGGTTTTTCACTGTTTTTAAGCGTTTTAGCAGGGTTATTGGTGTTTTTTGACGGTTTTTCACTGTTTTTAAGCGTTTTAGCAGGGTTATTGGTGTTTTTTGACGGTTTTTCACAGTTTTTAAGCGTTTTAGCAGGGTTATTGGTGTTTTTTGACGGTTTTTCACTGTTTTTAAGCGTTTTAGCAGGGTTATTGGTGTTTTTTGACGGTTTTTCACTGTTTTTAAGCGTTTTAGCAGGGTTATTGGTGTTTTTTGACGGTTTTTCACTGTTTTTAAGCGTTTTAGCAGGGTTATTGGTGTTTTTTGACGGTTTTTCACTGTTTTTAAGCGTTTTAGCAGGGTTATTGGTGTTTTTTGACGGTTTTTCACTGTTTTTAAGCGTTTTAGCAGGGTTATTGGTGTTTTTTGACGGTTTTTCACTGTTTTTAAGCGTTTTAGCAGGGTTATTGGTGTTTTTTGACGGTTTTTCACTGTTTTTAAGCGTTTTAGCAGGGTTATTGGTGTTTTTTGACGGTTTTTCACTGTTTTTAAGCGTTTTAGCAGGGTTATTGGTGTTTTTTGACGGTTTTTCACTGTTTTTAAGCGTTTTAGCAGGGTTATTGGTGTTTTTTGACGGTTTTTCACTGTTTTTAAGCGTTTTAGCAGGGTTATTGGTGTTTTTTGACGGTTTTTCACTGTTTTTAAGCGTTTTAGCAGGGTTATTGGTGTTTTTTGACGGTTTTTCACTGTTTTTAAGCTTTTTAGCAGGGTTATTGGTGTTTTTTGACGGTTTTTCACTGTTTTTAAGCGTTTTAGCAGGGTTATTGGTGTTTTTTGAGGGTTTTTCACTGTTTTTAAGCGTTTTAGCAGGGTTATTGGTGTTTTTTGACGGTTTTTCACTGTTTTTAAGCGTTTTAGCAGGGTTATTGGTGTTTTTTGACGGTTTTTCACTGTTTTTAAGCGTTTTAGCAGGGTTATTGGTGTTTTTTGACGGTTTTTCACTGTTTTTAAGCGTTTTAGCAGGGTTATTGGTGTTTTTTGACGGTTTTTCACTGTTTTTAAGCGTTTTAGCAGGGTTATTGGTGTTTTTTGACGGTTTTTCACTGTTTTTAAGCGTTTTAGCAGGGTTATTGGTGTTTTTTGACGGTTTTTCACTGTTTTTAAGCGTTTTAGCAGGGTTATTGGTGTTTTTTGACGGTTTTTCACTGTTTTTAAGCGTTTTAGCAGGGTTATTGGTGTTTTTTGACGGTTTTTCACTGTTTTTAAGCGTTTTAGCAGGGTTTTTGGTGTTTTTTGACGGTTTTTCACTGTTTCTAAGCGTTTTAGCAGGGTTATTGGTGTTTTTTGACGTTTTTTCACTGTTTTTAAGCGTTTTAGCAGGTTTTTTGGTGTTTTTTGACGGTTTTTCACTGTTTTTAAGCGTTTTAGCAGGGTTATTGGTGTTTTTTGACGGTTTTTCACTGTTTTTAAGCGTTTTAGCAGGGTTATTGGTGTTTTTTGACGGTTTTTCACTGTTTTTAAGCGTTTTAGCAGGGTTTTTGGTGTTTTTTGACGGTTTTTCACTGTTTTTAAGCGTTTTAGCAGGGTTTTTGGTGTTTTTTGACGGTTTTTCACTGTTTTTAAGCGTTTTAGCAGGGTTATTGGTGTTTTTTGACGGTTTTTCACTGTTTTTAAGCGTTTTAGCAGGGTTATTGGTGTTTTTTGACGGTTTTTCACTGTTTTTAAGCGTTTTAGCAGGGTTATTGGTGTTTTTTGACGGTTTTTCACTGTTTTTAAGCGTTTTAGCAGGGTTATTGGTGTTTTTTGACGGTTTTTCACTGTTTTTAAGCGTTTTAGCAGGGTTATTGGTGTTTTTTGACGGTTTTTCACTGTTTTTAAGCGTTTTAGCAGGGTTATTGGTGTTTTTTGACGGTTTTTCACTGTTTTTAAGCGTTTTAGCAGGGTTATTGGTGTTTTTTGACGGTTTTTCACTGTTTTTAAGCGTTTTAGCAGGGTTATTGGTGTTTTTTGACGGTTTTTCACTGTTTTTAAGCGTTTTAGCAGGGTTATTGGTGTTTTTTGACGGTTTTTCACTGTTTTTAAGCGTTTTAGCAGGGTTATTGGTGTTTTTTGACGGTTTTTCACTGTTTTTAAGCGTTTTAGCAGGGTTATTGGTGTTTTTTGACGGTTTTTCACTGTTTTTAAGCGTTTTAGCAGGGTTATTGGTGTTTTTTGACGGTTTTTCACTGTTTTTAAGCGTTTTAGCAGGGTTATTGGTGTTTTTTGACGGTTTTTCACTGTTTTTAAGCGTTTTAGCAGGGTTATTGGTGTTTTTTGACGGTTTTTCACTGTTTTTAAGCGTTTTAGCAGGGTTATTGGTGTTTTTTGACGGTTTTTCACTGTTTTTAAGCGTTTTAGCAGGGTTATTGGTGTTTTTTGACGGTTTTTCACTGTTTTTAAGCGTTTTAGCAGGGTTATTGGTGTTTTTTGACGGTTTTTCACTGTTTTTAAGCGTTTTAGCAGGGTTATTGGTGTTTTTTGACGGTTTTTCACTGTTTTTAAGCGTTTTAGCAGGGTTATTGGTGTTTTTTGACGGTTTTTCACTGTTTTTAAGCGTTTTAGCAGGGTTATTGGTGTTTTTTGACGGTTTTTCACTGTTTTTAAGCGTTTTAGCAGGGTTATTGGTGTTTTTTGACGGTTTTTCACTGTTTTTAAGCGTTTTAGCAGGGTTATTGGTGTTTTTTGACGGTTTTTCACTGTTTTTAAGCGTTTTAGCAGGGTTATTGGTGTTTTTTGACGGTTTTTCACTGTTTTTAAGCGTTTTAGCAGGGTTATTGGTGTTTTTTGACGGTTTTTCACTGTTTTTAAGCGTTTTAGCAGGGTTATTGGTGTTTTTTGACGGTTTTTCACTGTTTTTAAGCGTTTTAGCAGGGTTATTGGTGTTTTTTGACGGTTTTTCACTGTTTTTAAGCGTTTTAGCAGGGTTATTGGTGTTTTTTGACGGTTTTTCACTGTTTTTAAGCGTTTTAGCAGGGTTTTGGGTGTTTTTTGACGGTTTTTCACTGTTTTTAAGCGTTTTAGCAGGGTTTTTGGTGTTTTTTGACGGTTTTTCACTGTTTTTAAGCGTTTTAGCAGGGTTATTGGTGTTTTTTGACGGTTTTTCACTGTTTTTAAGCGTTTTAGCAGGGTTATTGGTGTTTTTTGACGGTTTTTCACTGTTTTTAAGCGTTTTAGCAGGGTTATTGGTGTTTTTTGACGGTTTTTCACTGTTTTTAAGCGTTTTAGCAGGGTTTTGGTGTTTTTTGACGGTTTTTCACTGTTTTTAAGCGTTTTAGCAGGGTTATTGGTGTTTTTTGACGGTTTTTCACTGTTTTTAAGCGTTTTAGCAGGGTTATTGGTGTTTTTTGACGGTTTTTCACTGTTTTTAAGCGTTTTAGCAGGGTTTTTGGTGTTTTTTGACGGTTTTTCACTGTTTTTAAGCGTTTTAGCAGGGTTATTGGTGTTTTTTGACGGTTTTTCACTGTTTTTAAGCGTTTTAGCAGGGTTATTGGTGTTTTTTGACGGTTTTTCACTGTTTTTAAGCGTTTTAGCAGGGTTTTTGGTGTTTTTTGACGGTTTTTCACTGTTTTTAAGCGTTTTAGCAGGGTTTTTGGTGTTTTTTGACGGTTTTTCACTGTTTTTAAGCGTTTTAGCAGGGTTATTGGTGTTTTTTGACGGTTTTTCACTGTTTTTAAGCGTTTTAGCAGGGTTATTGGTGTTTTTTGACGGTTTTTCACTGTTTTTAAGCGTTTTAGCAGGGTTATTGGTGTTTTTTGACGGTTTTTCACTGTTTTTAAGCGTTTTAGCAGGGTTATTGGTGTTTTTTGACGGTTTTTCACTGTTTTTAAGCGTTTTAGCAGGGTTATTGGTGTTTTTTGACGGTTTTTCACTGTTTTTAAGCGTTTTAGCAGGGTTATTGGTGTTTTTTGACGGTTTTTCACTGTTTTTAAGCGTTTTAGCAGGGTTATTGGTGTTTTTTGACGGTTTTTCACTGTTTTTAAGCGTTTTAGCAGGGTTATTGGTGTTTTTTGACGGTTTTTCACTGTTTTTAAGCGTTTTAGCAGGGTTATTGGTGTTTTTTGACGGTTTTTCACTGTTTTTAAGCGTTTTAGCAGGGTTATTGGTGTTTTTTGACGGTTTTTCACTGTTTTTAAGCGTTTTAGCAGGGTTATTGGTGTTTTTTGACGGTTTTTCACTGTTTTTAAGCGTTTTAGCAGGGTTATTGGTGTTTTTTGACGGTTTTTCACTGTTTTTAAGCGTTTTAGCAGGGTTATTGGTGTTTTTTG
>NW_027556572.1:7500-10000 GCF_964204865.1 Styela clava
GTTAAAGTACAAACGCGATGCTAATGAGCGAGCCGTTGTCTCGACTAATATGTAGGGGGCGTTCGATCGAGCGTCTGGCTTGAGCGCTTGTCGGCCTAGCAGAACCGTCGCATTGTTATGCCCGGTTTTAGGCACCGCTGCAGGCGGCCGGCAGAGCTCTTGTTTGTGCGAAACTGAATGGATCGAGCCCGAGAGAGGGCGAGCAAAGAAAAAACGCAAATCGCTCCGCCTGGCACTGCCGGCGAGGGCGTGGACGTCGCGGCCAGCGACTGTCGAAGCTGAGTACGGCCGCAGGCGATCGCCTCGGTCTTAAACGAATGCGACGAGCACGCGCCGGGCGGCCCAGCAAGGGCCGAGCGCAGCTGTCGCAGCTATCTGGTTGATCCTGCCAGTAGTGATATGCCTTGTCTCAAAGATTAAGCCATGCAGGTGCAAGTACGAGTTCTCGTAAAGCGAAACTGCGAATGGCTCATTAAATCAGTCTTGGTTTATTTGGTCTCGTAAGCGAAGTGGATAACTGTGGTAATTCTAGAGCTAATACATGCATTAAGCGCCGACTTCGGGAGGCGCGCTTTTATCAGATCAAAACCGACCGGGTTCGTCCTGTGACGTTTGATGACTCTGGATAACCACGCGGATCGTACGGTCTCTGCACCGACGACGTATCATTCAAGTGTCTGCCCTATCAACTGTCGAAGGTACGCTACGTGCCTACCTTTGTGATAACGGGTAACGGGGAATCAGGGTTCGATTCCGGAGAGGGAGCCTGAGAAACGGCTACCACATCCAAGGAAGGCAGCAGGCGCGCAAATTACCCATTCCCGACACGGGGAGGTAGTGACGAAAAATAACAATACAGGACTCTAACGAGGCCCTGTAATTGGAATGAGTACATCCTAAAACTCTTAACGAGTATCCATTGGAGGGCAAGTCTGGTGCCAGCAGCCGCGGTAATTCCAGCTCCAACAGTGTATGCTAAAGTTGTTGCGGTTGAAAAGCTCGTAGTTGGATTTTGGGCGAGCGCCGCCGGTCCGTCGCAAGGCGTGTCACTGGTTGCGTTCGCCTCACCTTCGGTTCTCCGTCGGTGCTCTTGACTGAGTGTCGGCGGTGGCCGATAAGTTTACTTTGAAAAAATTAGAGTGTTCAAAGCAGGCTGTTCGCCTGCATAGTGTTGCATGGAATAATGGAATAGGACCTCGGTTCTATTTTGTTGGTTTTCGGAGCACGAGGTAATGATTAAGAGGGACAGACGGGGGCGTCCGTACTCTGCCGTTAGAGGTGAAATTCTTGGATCGGCGGAAGACGAACTACTGCGAAAGCATTCGCCAAGAATGTTTTCTTTAATCAAGAGCGAAAGTCAGAGGTTCGAAGACGATCAGATACCGTCCTAGTTCTGACTATAAACGATGCCAACTAGCGATCGGGAGGCGTTACCATGACGACCTTTCCGGCAGCTTCCGGGAAACCAAAGTCTTTGGGTTCCGGGGGAAGTATGGTTGCAAAGCTGAAACTTAAAGGAATTGACGGAAGGGCACCACCAGGAGTGGAGCCTGCGGCTTAATTTGACTCAACACGGGGAAACTCACCCGGCCCGGACACAGGTAGGATTGACAGATTGAGAGCTCTTTCTTGATTCTGTGGGTGGTGGTGCATGGCCGTTCTTAGTTGGTGGAGCGATTTGTCTGGTTAATTCCGATAACGAACGAGACTCTGGCATGCTAAATAGTTACGCGACCTTCTCGGTCGGCGTCTAACTTCTTAGAGGGACTAGTGGCGTTTAGCCACACGAGATTGAGCAATAACAGGTCTGTGATGCCCTTAGATGTCCGGGGCCGCACGCGCGCTACACTGAGTGAAGCAGCGAGTGTCTAACCTAGGCCGAAAGGTCCGGGTAACCCGTTGAACCTCATTCGTGATTGGGATAGGGACTTGCAATTGTTTCCCTTGAACGAGGAATTCCCAGTAAGCGCAAGTCATCAACTTGCGTTGATTACGTCCCTGCCCTTTGTACACACCGCCCGTCGCTACTACCGATTGAATGGTTTAGTGAGATCCTTGGATCGGCCCCGTCGCGGCTGGCAACGGCCGCGTCGGCGTGTCGAGAAGACGATCAAACTTGATCATTTAGAGGAAGTAAAAGTCGTAACAAGGTTTCCGTAGGTGAACCTGCGGAAGGATCATTACCGAAGGTGGTGGTAGGCCCCGGCCGACCGCGCACTGAATTGTCTTTGGGTGCCGCCGAGAGGGCGGCCGTCAATCGGGGTTCCGCCCCGTGCGACACGCGTAACACGTTGGCATAGCAAGGCAGCCGAGTGCGATGGTGGCTTCTGGGCACCGCGCTCGATGTGCCGCCGGCCCAGCCCGGCGGTCGCTCGGCGCCGTTTGTTGGTGTTTTTGTGCAGTTGTTGTCGGTGGTGGTTTTGTGGTCGATCCCACAGTGTGACGTCCGCGCGCTTCGGCGCCGGGCGAAACGTCGAGGACGACTCTTAACGGTGGATCA
>NW_027556572.1:15000-20000 GCF_964204865.1 Styela clava
GCCAAGAAAGAGCGGTGCGGGGCCGGTCGGAGCGCACCCTTTTCTCGGTGGCTGGCGGGCGAGAGAGTGCTGCGTCGCCGGCATCGGCGTCGAAAGAAGCCGAGCCGAAAAAAGTTAAAGTACAAACGTGCAAGCATACTAACCTAACCCTAGGTAAGGCATGTCAGAGCGAAAGACAGTAATTTCGAATGAGCCAAGAAAGAGCGGTGCGGGGCCGGTCGGAGCGCACCCTTTTCTCGGTGGCTGGCGGGCGAGAGAGTGCTGCGTCGCCGGCATCGGCGTCGAAAGAAGCCGAGCCGGAAAAAGTTAAAGTACAAACGTGCAAGCATACTAGCCTAACCCTAGGTAAGGCATGTCAGAGCGAAAGACAGTAATTTCGAATGAGCCAAGAAAGAGCGGTGCGGGGCCGGTCGGAGCGCACCCTTTTCTCGGTGGCTGGCGGGCGAGAGAGTGCTGCGTCGCCGGCATCGGCGTCGAAAGAAGCCGAGCCGAAAAAAGTTAAAGTACAAACGTGCAAGCATACTAACCTAACCCTAGGTAAGGCATGTCAGAGCGAAAGACAGTAATTTCGAATGAGCCAAGAAAGAGCGGTGCGGGGCCGGGCGGAGCGCACCCTTTTCTCGGTGGCTGGCGGGCGAGAGAGTGCTGCGTCGCCGGCATCGGCGTCGAAAGAAGCCGAGCCGAAAAAAGTTAAAGTACAAACGTGCAAGCATACTAACCTAACCCTAGGTAAGGCATGTCAGAGCGAAAGACAGTAATTTCGAATGAGCCAAGAAAGAGCGGTGCGGGGCCGGGCGGAGCGCACCCTTTTCTCGGTGGCTGGCGGGCGAGAGAGTGCTGCGTCGCCGGCATCGGCGTCGAAAGAAGCCGAGCCAAAAAAAGTTAAAGTACAAACGCGATGCTAATGAGCGAGCCGTTGTCTCGACTAATATGTAGGGGGCGTTCGATCGAGCGTCTGGCTTGAGCGCTTGTCGGCCAAGCAGAACGGTCGCATTGTTATGCCCGGGTTTTAGGCACCGCTGCAGGCGGCCGGCAGAGCTCTTGTTTGTGCGAAACTGAATGGATCGAGCCCGAGAGAGGGCGAGCAAAGAAAAAACGCAAATCGCTCCGCCTGGCACTGCCGGCGAGGGCGTGGACGTCGCGGCCAGCGACTGTCGAAGCTGAGTACGGCCGCAGGCGATCGCCTCGGTCTTAAACGAATGCGACGAGCACGCGCCGGGCGGCCCAGCAAGGGCCGAGCGCAGCTGTCGCAGCTATCTGGTTGATCCTGCCAGTAGTGATATGCTTGTCTCAAAGATTAAGCCATGCAGGTGCAAGTACGAGTTCTCGTAAAGCGAAACTGCGAATGGCTCATTAAATCAGTCTTGGTTTATTTGGTCTCGTAAGCGAAGTGGATAACTGTGGTAATTCTAGAGCTAATACATGCATTAAGCGCCGACTTCGGGAGGCGCGCTTTTATCAGATCAAAACCGACCGGGTTCGTCCTGTGACGTTTGATGACTCTGGATAACCACGCGGATCGTACGGTCTCTGCACCGACGACGTATCATTCAAGTGTCTGCCCTATCAACTGTCGAAGGTACGCTACGTGCCTACCTTTGTGATAACGGGTAACGGGGAATCAGGGTTCGATTCCGGAGAGGGAGCCTGAGAAACGGCTACCACATCCAAGGAAGGCAGCAGGCGCGCAAATTACCCATTCCCGACACGGGGAGGTAGTGACGAAAAATAACAATACAGGACTCTAACGAGGCCCTGTAATTGGAATGAGTACATCCTAAAACTCTTAACGAGTATCCATTGGAGGGCAAGTCTGGTGCCAGCAGCCGCGGTAATTCCAGCTCCAACAGTGTATGCTAAAGTTGTTGCGGTTGAAAAGCTCGTAGTTGGATTTTGGGCGAGCGCCGCCGGTCCGTCGCAAGGCGTGTCACTGGTTGCGTTCGCCTCACCTTCGGTTCTCCGTCGGTGCTCTTGACTGAGTGTCGGCGGTGGCCGATAAGTTTACTTTGAAAAAATTAGAGTGTTCAAAGCAGGCTGTTCGCCTGCATAGTGTTGCATGGAATAATGGAATAGGACCTCGGTTCTATTTTGTTGGTTTTCGGAGCACGAGGTAATGATTAAGAGGGACAGACGGGGGCGTCCGTACTCTGCCGTTAGAGGTGAAATTCTTGGATCGGCGGAAGACGAACTACTGCGAAAGCATTCGCCAAGAATGTTTTCTTTAATCAAGAGCGAAAGTCAGAGGTTCGAAGACGATCAGATACCGTCCTAGTTCTGACTATAAACGATGCCAACTAGCGATCGGGAGGCGTTACCATGACGACCTTTCCGGCAGCTTCCGGGAAACCAAAGTCTTTGGGTTCCGGGGGAAGTATGGTTGCAAAGCTGAAACTTAAAGGAATTGACGGAAGGGCACCACCAGGAGTGGAGCCTGCGGCTTAATTTGACTCAACACGGGGAAACTCACCCGGCCCGGACACAGGTAGGATTGACAGATTGAGAGCTCTTTCTTGATTCTGTGGGTGGTGGTGCATGGCCGTTCTTAGTTGGTGGAGCGATTTGTCTGGTTAATTCCGATAACGAACGAGACTCTGGCATGCTAAATAGTTACGCGACCTTCTCGGTCGGCGTCTAACTTCTTAGAGGGACTAGTGGCGTTTAGCCACACGAGATTGAGCAATAACAGGTCTGTGATGCCCTTAGATGTCCGGGGCCGCACGCGCGCTACACTGAGTGAAGCAGCGAGTGTCTAACCTAGGCCGAAAGGTCCGGGTAACCCGTTGAACCTCATTCGTGATTGGGATAGGGACTTGCAATTGTTTCCCTTGAACGAGGAATTCCCAGTAAGCGCAAGTCATCAACTTGCGTTGATTACGTCCCTGCCCTTTGTACACACCGCCCGTCGCTACTACCGATTGAATGGTTTAGTGAGATCCTTGGATCGGCCCCGTCGCGGCTGGCAACGGCCGCGTCGGCGTGTCGAGAAGACGATCAAACTTGATCATTTAGAGGAAGTAAAAGTCGTAACAAGGTTTCCGTAGGTGAACCTGCGGAAGGATCATTACCGAAGGTGGTGGTAGGCCCCGGCCGACCGCGCACTGAATTGTCTTTGGGTGCCGCCGAGAGGGCGGCCGTCAATCGGGGTTCCGCCCCGTGCGACACGCGTAACACGTTGGCATAGCAAGGCAGCCGAGTGCGATGGTGGCTTCTGGGCACCGCGCTCGATGTGCCGCCGGCCCAGCCCGGCGGTCGCTCGGCGCCGTTTGTTGGTGTTTTTGTGCAGTTGTTGTCGGTGGTGGTTTTGTGGTCGATCCCACAGTGTGACGTCCGCGCGCTTCGGCGCCGGGCGAAACGTCGAGGACGACTCTTAACGGTGGATCACTCGGCTCGCGAGTCGATGAAGGACGCAGCCAAGTGCGAGAAGTAATGTGAATTGCAGAACACATTGAACGTCGACCTTCTGAACGCGAATTGCGGTCTCGGGTCAATCCCGGGACCGCGTCTGCCTCAGGGTCGCGTTCGTCCTCACCCGAGGGCCGTCGCCTGGCCTCTGCGAAGACGGCCGGGCGTCGCCCCAAGTTGAAGCGGTCGCCGAGCTTTCTCGGCGCGACCGCGTGTCCCGTACACCGCCGGCCCCTCGACGTGTTCAACTACGTTCGAGGGGCGGGTCCAGGTCGGTCGGTCCGGTCACGAGATCAAGACCGACCGTGGGCCAAGGCGGCGACGGTACGCGCTCGGTCGGCGCCGGCGGCGACGACTTGCGATGCCAGCGGGCCGTGTAAGAAACGGCCCGCTTGACACATACGACCTGAGTTCAGGCGAGAGCACCCGCTGAATTTAAGCATATTATTAAGCGGAGGAAAAGAAACCAACAGGGATTCCCTGAGTAACGGCGAGTGAACCGGGAAGAGTCCAGCGTCGAATCTGCGCGCTTTTCGAGCGCGCCGAGTTGTGACGTACGGAAGTCCCAGTGCGGCTGACGGCGAGCGCCGGTGTCCTTCTGATCGAGGCCTCGTCCCACGGCGGGTGTTAGGCCCATAGGGGCGCTTGCCTTGGCCGCTTCGGGTCTTCTCGGAGTCGGGTTGTTTGGGAATGCAGCCCAAAGCGGGTGGTAAACTCCACCTAAGACTAAATACGGTCGCGAGACCGATAGCGGACAAGTACCGTGAGGGAAAGTTGAAAAGCACTTTGAAGAGAGAGTTCAAGAGTACGTGAAACCGTTGAGAGGCAAACGGGAGGGCCCGTCAGGTCGCCGGCTCGCTTTCAGTTGGGTGCGGGGGCGCGCCGTCTCGGTTCGCGGACGCTTAAGGCGCCGCTGCCGAGTCGGCTCGCGCACCGTCTCAGCGCACTAGCGACCGGCGCGGGTCACGACCGGTTTGCCGTCGGTCTAAGTCCCCGCGCGAAGGTGGCCTCCGCTCCGGCGGGGGTGTTACAGCGCGCGGGCGGTGCGGCCCGGCGGCGGATCGAGGAAAGGATGCCGCGCGCTCTCTGTGTGCGGCCGTCGCCGTTCGGCTGGCTTGTCGTTCGCCTGCACTGTACGCAGTGCCGGTGTTCGGCGGGCTGCCGCTTCGGTGGCGCGCCGTCGACGCGCTCGGGGTCCGTGGCCACGTCGGCCACCCTCCCGACCCGTCTTGAAACACGGACCAAGGAGTCTAACATGAGCGCGAGTCGTCGAGTGGTTCGAGACTCGCAGGCGAAATGAAAGTGAAGGCGGCCTTTGGCCGAACGAGGTCGGACCCGGAGCCCCGTGCGGGCGCCGGCGCACGACCGGCCGATCGCACCCGCTCTGCCGGGGCGGTCGCGCAAGAGCGTCCATGTTGGGACCCGAAAGATGGTGAACTATGCCTGGGAAGGTCGAAGCCAGAGGAAACTCTGGTGGAGGACCGTAGCGATTCTGACGTGCAAATCGATCGTCCTATTTGGGTATAGGGGCGAAAGACTAATCGAACCATCTAGTAGCTGGTTCCTTCCGAAGTTTCCCTCAGGATAGCTGGCGCTTT
>NW_027556572.1:25000-28425 GCF_964204865.1 Styela clava
AATCAGGGTTCGATTCCGGAGAGGGAGCCTGAGAAACGGCTACCACATCCAAGGAAGGCAGCAGGCGCGCAAATTACCCATTCCCGACACGGGGAGGTAGTGACGAAAAATAACAATACAGGACTCTAACGAGGCCCTGTAATTGGAATGAGTACATCCTAAAACTCTTAACGAGTATCCATTGGAGGGCAAGTCTGGTGCCAGCAGCCGCGGTAATTCCAGCTCCAACAGTGTATGCTAAAGTTGTTGCGGTTGAAAAGCTCGTAGTTGGATTTTGGGCGAGCGCCGCCGGTCCGTCGCAAGGCGTGTCACTGGTTGCGTTCGCCTCACCTTCGGTTCTCCGTCGGTGCTCTTGACTGAGTGTCGGCGGTGGCCGATAAGTTTACTTTGAAAAAATTAGAGTGTTCAAAGCAGGCTGTTCGCCTGCATAGTGTTGCATGGAATAATGGAATAGGACCTCGGTTCTATTTTGTTGGTTTTCGGAGCACGAGGTAATGATTAAGAGGGACAGACGGGGGCGTCCGTACTCTGCCGTTAGAGGTGAAATTCTTGGATCGGCGGAAGACGAACTACTGCGAAAGCATTCGCCAAGAATGTTTTCTTTAATCAAGAGCGAAAGTCAGAGGTTCGAAGACGATCAGATACCGTCCTAGTTCTGACTATAAACGATGCCAACTAGCGATCGGGAGGCGTTACCATGACGACCTTTCCGGCAGCTTCCGGGAAACCAAAGTCTTTGGGTTCCGGGGGAAGTATGGTTGCAAAGCTGAAACTTAAAGGAATTGACGGAAGGGCACCACCAGGAGTGGAGCCTGCGGCTTAATTTGACTCAACACGGGGAAACTCACCCGGCCCGGACACAGGTAGGATTGACAGATTGAGAGCTCTTTCTTGATTCTGTGGGTGGTGGTGCATGGCCGTTCTTAGTTGGTGGAGCGATTTGTCTGGTTAATTCCGATAACGAACGAGACTCTGGCATGCTAAATAGTTACGCGACCTTCTCGGTCGGCGTCTAACTTCTTAGAGGGACTAGTGGCGTTTAGCCACACGAGATTGAGCAATAACAGGTCTGTGATGCCCTTAGATGTCCGGGGCCGCACGCGCGCTACACTGAGTGAAGCAGCGAGTGTCTAACCTAGGCCGAAAGGTCCGGGTAACCCGTTGAACCTCATTCGTGATTGGGATAGGGACTTGCAATTGTTTCCCTTGAACGAGGAATTCCCAGTAAGCGCAAGTCATCAACTTGCGTTGATTACGTCCCTGCCCTTTGTACACACCGCCCGTCGCTACTACCGATTGAATGGTTTAGTGAGATCCTTGGATCGGCCCCGTCGCGGCTGGCAACGGCCGCGTCGGCGTGTCGAGAAGACGATCAAACTTGATCATTTAGAGGAAGTAAAAGTCGTAACAAGGTTTCCGTAGGTGAACCTGCGGAAGGATCATTACCGAAGGTGGTGGTAGGCCCCGGCCGACCGCGCACTGAATTGTCTTTGGGTGCCGCCGAGAGGGCGGCCGTCAATCGGGGTTCCGCCCCGTGCGACACGCGTAACACGTTGGCATAGCAAGGCAGCCGAGTGCGATGGTGGCTTCTGGGCACCGCGCTCGATGTGCCGCCGGCCCAGCCCGGCGGTCGCTCGGCGCCGTTTGTTGGTGTTTTTGTGCAGTTGTTGTCGGTGGTGGTTTTGTGGTCGATCCCACAGTGTGACGTCCGCGCGCTTCGGCGCCGGGCGAAACGTCGAGGACGACTCTTAACGGTGGATCACTCGGCTCGCGAGTCGATGAAGGACGCAGCCAAGTGCGAGAAGTAATGTGAATTGCAGAACACATTGAACGTCGACCTTCTGAACGCGAATTGCGGTCTCGGGTCAATCCCGGGACCGCGTCTGCCTCAGGGTCGCGTTCGTCCTCACCCGAGGGCCGTCGCCTGGCCTCTGCGAAGACGGCCGGGCGTCGCCCCAAGTTGAAGCGGTCGCCGAGCTTTCTCGGCGCGACCGCGTGTCCCGTACACCGCCGGCCCCTCGACGTGTTCAACTACGTTCGAGGGGCGGGTCCAGGTCGGTCGGTCCGGTCACGAGATCAAGACCGACCGTGGGCCAAGGCGGCGACGGTACGCGCTCGGTCGGCGCCGGCGGCGACGACTTGCGATGCCAGCGGGCCGTGTAAGAAACGGCCCGCTTGACACATACGACCTGAGTTCAGGCGAGAGCACCCGCTGAATTTAAGCATATTATTAAGCGGAGGAAAAGAAACCAACAGGGATTCCCTGAGTAACGGCGAGTGAACCGGGAAGAGTCCAGCGTCGAATCTGCGCGCTTTTCGAGCGCGCCGAGTTGTGACGTACGGAAGTCCCAGTGCGGCTGACGGCGAGCGCCGGTGTCCTTCTGATCGAGGCCTCGTCCCACGGCGGGTGTTAGGCCCATAGGGGCGCTTGCCTTGGCCGCTTCGGGTCTTCTCGGAGTCGGGTTGTTTGGGAATGCAGCCCAAAGCGGGTGGTAAACTCCACCTAAGACTAAATACGGTCGCGAGACCGATAGCGGACAAGTACCGTGAGGGAAAGTTGAAAAGCACTTTGAAGAGAGAGTTCAAGAGTACGTGAAACCGTTGAGAGGCAAACGGGAGGGCCCGTCAGGTCGCCGGCTCGCTTTCAGTTGGGTGCGGGGGCGCGCCGTCTCGGTTCGCGGACGCTTAAGGCGCCGCTGCCGAGTCGGCTCGCGCACCGTCTCAGCGCACTAGCGACCGGCGCGGGTCACGACCGGTTTGCCGTCGGTCTAAGTCCCCGCGCGAAGGTGGCCTCCGCTCCGGCGGGGGTGTTACAGCGCGCGGGCGGTGCGGCCCGGCGGCGGATCGAGGAAAGGATGCCGCGCGCTCTCTGTGTGCGGCCGTCGCCGTTCGGCTGGCTTGTCGTTCGCCTGCACTGTACGCAGTGCCGGTGTTCGGCGGGCTGCCGCTTCGGTGGCGCGCCGTCGACGCGCTCGGGGTCCGTGGCCACGTCGGCCACCCTCCCGACCCGTCTTGAAACACGGACCAAGGAGTCTAACATGAGCGCGAGTCGTCGAGTGGTTCGAGACTCGCAGGCGAAATGAAAGTGAAGGCGGCCTTTGGCCGAACGAGGTCGGACCCGGAGCCCCGTGCGGGCGCCGGCGCACGACCGGCCGATCGCACCCGCTCTGCCGGGGCGGTCGCGCAAGAGCGTCCATGTTGGGACCCGAAAGATGGTGAACTATGCCTGGGAAGGTCGAAGCCAGAGGAAACTCTGGTGGAGGACCGTAGCGATTCTGACGTGCAAATCGATCGTCCTATTTGGGTATAGGGGCGAAAGACTAATCGAACCATCTAGTAGCTGGTTCCTTCCGAAGTTTCCCTCAGGATAGCTGGCGCTTTGTCGCAGTTTTATCTGGTAAAGCGAATGATTAGAGGCCTTGGAC
>NW_027556573.1:7500-10000 GCF_964204865.1 Styela clava
CCTAGGTAAGGCATGTCAGAGCGAAAGACAGTAATTTCGAATGAGCCAAGAAAGAGCGGTGCGGGGCCGGTCGGAGCGCACCCTTTTCTCGGTGGCTGGCGGGCGAGAGAGTGCTGCGTCGCCGGCATCGGCGTCGAAAGAAGCCGAGCCGAAAAAAGTTAAAGTACAAACGTGCAAGCATACTAACCTAACCCTAGGTAAGGCATGTCAGAGCGAAAGACAGTAATTTCGAATGAGCCAAGAAAGAGCGGTGCGGGGCCGGTCGGAGCGCACCCTTTTCTCGGTGGCTGGCGGGCGAGAGAGTGCTGCGTCGCCGGCATCGGCGTCGAAAGAAGCCGAGCCGAAAAAAGTTAAAGTACAAACGTGCAAGCATACTAACCTAACCCTAGGTAAGGCATGTCAGAGCGAAAGACAGTAATTTCGAATGAGCCAAGAAAGAGCGGTGCGGGGCCGGTCGGAGCGCACCCTTTTCTCGGTGGCTGGCGGGCGAGAGAGTGCTGCGTCGCCGGCATCGGCGTCGAAAGAAGCCGAGCCGAAAAAAGTTAAAGTACAAACGTGCAAGCATACTAACCTAACCCTAGGTAAGGCATGTCAGAGCGAAAGACAGTAATTTCGAATGAGCCAAGAAAGAGCGGTGCGGGGCCGGTCGGAGCGCACCCTTTTCTCGGTGGCTGGCGGGCGAGAGAGTGCTGCGTCGCCGGCATCGGCGTCGAAAGAAGCCGAGCCAAAAAAAGTTAAAGTACAAACGCGATGCTAATGAGCGAGCCGTTGTCTCGACTAATATGTAGGGGGCGTTCGATCGAGCGTCTGGCTTGAGCGCTTGTCGGCCTAGCAGAACGGTCGCATTGTTATGCCCGGGTTTTAGGCACCGCTGCAGGCGGCCGGCAGAGCTCTTGTTTGTGCGAAACTGAATGGATCGAGCCCGAGAGAGGGCGAGCAAAGAAAAAACGCAAATCGCTCCGCCTGGCACTGCCGGCGAGAGCGTGGACGTCGCGGCCAGCGACTGTCGAAGCTGAGTACGGCCGCAGGCGATCGCCTCGGTCTTAAACGAATGCGACGAGCACGCGCCGGGCGGCCCAGCAAGGGCCGAGCGCAGCTGTCGCAGCTATCTGGTTGATCCTGCCAGTAGTGATATGCTTGTCTCAAAGATTAAGCCATGCAGGTGCAAGTACGAGTTCTCGTAAAGCGAAACTGCGAATGGCTCATTAAATCAGTCTTGGTTTATTTGGTCTCGTAAGCGAAGTGGATAACTGTGGTAATTCTAGAGCTAATACATGCATTAAGCGCCGACTTCGGGAGGCGCGCTTTTATCAGATCAAAACCGACCGGGTTCGTCCTGTGACGTTTGATGACTCTGGATAACCACGCGGATCGTACGGTCTCTGCACCGACGACGTATCATTCAAGTGTCTGCCCTATCAACTGTCGAAGGTACGCTACGTGCCTACCTTTGTGATAACGGGTAACGGGGAATCAGGGTTCGATTCCGGAGAGGGAGCCTGAGAAACGGCTACCACATCCAAGGAAGGCAGCAGGCGCGCAAATTACCCATTCCCGACACGGGGAGGTAGTGACGAAAAATAACAATACAGGACTCTAACGAGGCCCTGTAATTGGAATGAGTACATCCTAAAACTCTTAACGAGTATCCATTGGAGGGCAAGTCTGGTGCCAGCAGCCGCGGTAATTCCAGCTCCAACAGTGTATGCTAAAGTTGTTGCGGTTGAAAAGCTCGTAGTTGGATTTTGGGCGAGCGCCGCCGGTCCGTCGCAAGGCGTGTCACTGGTTGCGTTCGCCTCACCTTCGGTTCTCCGTCGGTGCTCTTGACTGAGTGTCGGCGGTGGCCGATAAGTTTACTTTGAAAAAATTAGAGTGTTCAAAGCAGGCTGTTCGCCTGCATAGTGTTGCATGGAATAATGGAATAGGACCTCGGTTCTATTTTGTTGGTTTTCGGAGCACGAGGTAATGATTAAGAGGGACAGACGGGGGCGTCCGTACTCTGCCGTTAGAGGTGAAATTCTTGGATCGGCGGAAGACGAACTACTGCGAAAGCATTCGCCAAGAATGTTTTCTTTAATCAAGAGCGAAAGTCAGAGGTTCGAAGACGATCAGATACCGTCCTAGTTCTGACTATAAACGATGCCAACTAGCGATCGGGAGGCGTTACCATGACGACCTTTCCGGCAGCTTCCGGGAAACCAAAGTCTTTGGGTTCCGGGGGAAGTATGGTTGCAAAGCTGAAACTTAAAGGAATTGACGGAAGGGCACCACCAGGAGTGGAGCCTGCGGCTTAATTTGACTCAACACGGGGAAACTCACCCGGCCCGGACACAGGTAGGATTGACAGATTGAGAGCTCTTTCTTGATTCTGTGGGTGGTGGTGCATGGCCGTTCTTAGTTGGTGGAGCGATTTGTCTGGTTAATTCCGATAACGAACGAGACTCTGGCATGCTAAATAGTTACGCGACCTTCTCGGTCGGCGTCTAACTTCTTAGAGGGA
>NW_027556573.1:25000-30679 GCF_964204865.1 Styela clava
CCCTAGGTAAGGCATGTCAGAGCGAAAGACAGTAATTTCGAATGAGCCAAGAAAGAGCGGTGCGGGGCCGGTCGGAGCGCACCCTTTTCTCGGTGGCTGCGGGCGAGAGAGTGCTGCGTCGCCGGCATCGGCGTCGAAAGAAGCCGAGCCGAAAAAAGTTAAAGTACAAACGTGCAAGCACGCTAACCTAACCCTAGGTAAGGCATGTCAGAGCGAAAGACAGTAATTTCGAATGAGCCAAGAAAGAGCGGTGCGGGGCCGGTCGGAGCGCACCCTTTTCTCGGTGGCTGGCGGGCGAGAGAGTGCTGCGTCGCCGGCATCGGCGTCGAAAGAAGCCGAGCCGAAAAAAGTTAAAGTACAAACGTGCAAGCATACTAACCTAACCCTAGGTAAGGCATGTCAGAGCGAAAGACAGTAATTTCGAATGAGCCAAGAAAGAGCGGTGCGGGGCCGGTCGGAGCGCACCCTTTTCTCGGTGGCTGGCGGGCGAGAGAGTGCTGCGTCGCCGGCATCGGCGTCGAAAGAAGCCGAGCCGAAAAAAGTTAAAGTACAAACGTGCAAGCATACTAACCTAACCCTAGGTAAGGCATGTCAGAGCGAAAGACAGTAATTTCGAATGAGCCAAGAAAGAGCGGTGCGGGGCCGGTCGGAGCGCACCCTTTTCTCGGTGGCTGGCGGGCGAGAGAGTGCTGCGTCGCCGGCATCGGCGTCGAAAGAAGCCGAGCCGAAAAAAGTTAAAGTACAAACGTGCAAGCATACTAACCTAACCCTAGGTAAGGCATGTCAGAGCGAAAGACAGTAATTTCGAATGAGCCAAGAAAGAGCGGTGCGGGGCCGGTCGGAGCGCACCCTTTTCTCGGTGGCTGGCGGGCGAGAGAGTGCTGCGTCGCCGGCATCGGCGTCGAAAGAAGCCGAGCCGAAAAAAGTTAAAGTACAAACGTGCAAGCATACTAACCTAACCCTAGGTAAGGCATGTCAGAGCGAAAGACAGTAATTTCGAATGAGCCAAGAAAGAGCGGTGCGGGGCCGGTCGGAGCGCACCCTTTTCTCGGTGGCTGGCGGGCGAGAGAGTGCTGCGTCGCCGGCATCGGCGTCGAAAGAAGCCGAGCCGAAAAAAGTTAAAGTACAAACGTGCAAGCATACTAACCTAACCCTAGGTAAGGCATGTCAGAGCGAAAGACAGTAATTTCGAATGAGCCAAGAAAGAGCGGTGCGGGGCCGGTCGGAGCGCACCCTTTTCTCGGTGGCTGGCGGGCGAGAGAGTGCTGCGTCGCCGGCATCGGCGTCGAAAGAAGCCGAGCCGAAAAAAGTTAAAGTACAAACGTGCAAGCATACTAACCTAACCCTAGGTAAGGCATGTCAGAGCGAAAGACAGTAATTTCGAATGAGCCAAGAAAGAGCGGTGCGGGGCCGGTCGGAGCGCACCCTTTTCTCGGTGGCTGGCGGGCGAGAGAGTGCTGCGTCGCCGGCATCGGCGTCGAAAGAAGCCGAGCCAAAAAAAGTTAAAGTACAAACGCGATGCTAATGAGCGAGCCGTTGTCTCGACTAATATGTAGGGGCGTTCGATCGAGCGTCTGGCTTGAGCGCTTGTCGGCCTAGCAGAACGGTCGCATTGTTATGCCCGGGTTTTAGGCACCGCTGCAGGCGGCCGGCAGAGCTCTTGTTTGTGCGAAACTGAATGGATCGAGCCCGAGAGAGGGCGAGCAAAGAAAAAACGCAAATCGCTCCGCCTGGCACTGCCGGCGAGAGCGTGGACGTCGCGGCCAGCGACTGTCGAAGCTGAGTACGGCCGCAGGCGATCGCCTCGGTCTTAAACGAATGCGACGAGCACGCGCCGGGCGGCCCAGCAAGGGCCGAGCGCAGCTGTCGCAGCTATCTGGTTGATCCTGCCAGTAGTGATATGCTTGTCTCAAAGATTAAGCCATGCAGGTGCAAGTACGAGTTCTCGTAAAGCGAAACTGCGAATGGCTCATTAAATCAGTCTTGGTTTATTTGGTCTCGTAAGCGAAGTGGATAACTGTGGTAATTCTAGAGCTAATACATGCATTAAGCGCCGACTTCGGGAGGCGCGCTTTTATCAGATCAAAACCGACCGGGTTCGTCCTGTGACGTTTGATGACTCTGGATAACCACGCGGATCGTACGGTCTCTGCACCGACGACGTATCATTCAAGTGTCTGCCCTATCAACTGTCGAAGGTACGCTACGTGCCTACCTTTGTGATAACGGGTAACGGGGAATCAGGGTTCGATTCCGGAGAGGGAGCCTGAGAAACGGCTACCACATCCAAGGAAGGCAGCAGGCGCGCAAATTACCCATTCCCGACACGGGAGGTAGTGACGAAAAATAACAATACAGGACTCTAACGAGGCCCTGTAATTGGAATGAGTACATCCTAAAACTCTTAACGAGTATCCATTGGAGGGCAAGTCTGGTGCCAGCAGCCGCGGTAATTCCAGCTCCAACAGTGTATGCTAAAGTTGTTGCGGTTGAAAAGCTCGTAGTTGGATTTTGGGCGAGCGCCGCCGGTCCGTCGCAAGGCGTGTCACTGGTTGCGTTCGCCTCACCTTCGGTTCTCCGTCGGTGCTCTTGACTGAGTGTCGGCGGTGGCCGATAAGTTTACTTTGAAAAAATTAGAGTGTTCAAAGCAGGCTGTTCGCCTGCATAGTGTTGCATGGAATAATGGAATAGGACCTCGGTTCTATTTTGTTGGTTTTCGGAGCACGAGGTAATGATTAAGAGGGACAGACGGGGGCGTCCGTACTCTGCCGTTAGAGGTGAAATTCTTGGATCGGCGGAAGACGAACTACTGCGAAAGCATTCGCCAAGAATGTTTTCTTTAATCAAGAGCGAAAGTCAGAGGTTCGAAGACGATCAGATACCGTCCTAGTTCTGACTATAAACGATGCCAACTAGCGATCGGGAGGCGTTACCATGACGACCTTTCCGGCAGCTTCCGGGAAACCAAAGTCTTTGGGTTCCGGGGGAAGTATGGTTGCAAAGCTGAAACTTAAAGGAATTGACGGAAGGGCACCACCAGGAGTGGAGCCTGCGGCTTAATTTGACTCAACACGGGGAAACTCACCCGGCCCGGACACAGGTAGGATTGACAGATTGAGAGCTCTTTCTTGATTCTGTGGGTGGTGGTGCATGGCCGTTCTTAGTTGGTGGAGCGATTTGTCTGGTTAATTCCGATAACGAACGAGACTCTGGCATGCTAAATAGTTACGCGACCTTCTCGGTCGGCGTCTAACTTCTTAGAGGGACTAGTGGCGTTTAGCCACACGAGATTGAGCAATAACAGGTCTGTGATGCCCTTAGATGTCCGGGGCCGCACGCGCGCTACACTGAGTGAAGCAGCGAGTGTCTAACCTAGGCCGAAAGGTCCGGGTAACCCGTTGAACCTCATTCGTGATTGGGATAGGGACTTGCAATTGTTTCCCTTGAACGAGGAATTCCCAGTAAGCGCAAGTCATCAACTTGCGTTGATTACGTCCCTGCCCTTTGTACACACCGCCCGTCGCTACTACCGATTGAATGGTTTAGTGAGATCCTTGGATCGGCCCCGTCGCGGCTGGCAACGGCCGCGTCGGCGTGTCGAGAAGACGATCAAACTTGATCATTTAGAGGAAGTAAAAGTCGTAACAAGGTTTCCGTAGGTGAACCTGCGGAAGGATCATTACCGAAGGTGGTGGTAGGCCCCGGCCGACCGCGCACTGAATTGTCTTTGGGTGCCGCCGAGAGGGCGGCCGTCAATCGGGGTTCCGCCCCGTGCGACACGCGTAACACGTTGGCATAGCAAGGCAGCCGAGTGCGATGGTGGCTTCTGGGCACCGCGCTCGATGTGCCGCCGGCCCAGCCCGGCGGTCGCTCGGCGCCGTTTGTTGGTGTTTTTGTGCAGTTGTTGTCGGTGGTGGTTTTGTGGTCGATCCCACAGTGTGACGTCCGCGCGCTTCGGCGCCGGGCGAAACGTCGAGGACGACTCTTAACGGTGGATCACTCGGCTCGCGAGTCGATGAAGGACGCAGCCAAGTGCGAGAAGTAATGTGAATTGCAGAACACATTGAACGTCGACCTTCTGAACGCGAATTGCGGTCTCGGGTCAATCCCGGGACCGCGTCTGCCTCAGGGTCGCGTTCGTCCTCACCCGAGGGCCGTCGCCTGGCCTCTGCGAAGACGGCCGGGCGTCGCCCCAAGTTGAAGCGGTCGCCGAGCTTTCTCGGCGCGACCGCGTGTCCCGTACACCGCCGGCCCCTCGACGTGTTCAACTACGTTCGAGGGGCGGGTCCAGGTCGGTCGGTCCGGTCACGAGATCAAGACCGACCGTGGGCCAAGGCGGCGACGGTACGCGCTCGGTCGGCGCCGGCGGCGACGACTTGCGATGCCAGCGGGCCGTGTAAGAAGCGGCCCGCTTGACACATACGACCTGAGTTCAGGCGAGAGCACCCGCTGAATTTAAGCATATTATTAAGCGGAGGAAAAGAAACCAACAGGGATTCCCTGAGTAACGGCGAGTGAACCGGGAAGAGTCCAGCGTCGAATCTGCGCGCTTTTCGAGCGCGCCGAGTTGTGACGTACGGAAGTCCCAGTGCGGCTGACGGCGAGCGCCGGTGTCCTTCTGATCGAGGCCTCGTCCCACGGCGGGTGTTAGGCCCATAGGGGCGCTTGCCTTGGCCGCTTCGGGTCTTCTCGGAGTCGGGTTGTTTGGGAATGCAGCCCAAAGCGGGTGGTAAACTCCACCTAAGACTAAATACGGTCGCGAGACCGATAGCGGACAAGTACCGTGAGGGAAAGTTGAAAAGCACTTTGAAGAGAGAGTTCAAGAGTACGTGAAACCGTTGAGAGGCAAACGGGAGGGCCCGTCAGGTCGCCGGCTCGCTTTCAGTTGGGTGCGGGGGCGCGCCGTCTCGGTTCGCGGACGCTTAAGGCGCCGCTGCCGAGTCGGCTCGCGCACCGTCTCAGCGCACTAGCGACCGGCGCGGGTCACGACCGGTTTGCCGTCGGTCTAAGTCCCCGCGCGAAGGTGGCCTCCGCTCCGGCGGGGGTGTTACAGCGCGCGGGCGGTGCGGCCCGGCGGCGGATCGAGGAAAGGATGCCGCGCGCTCTCTGTGTGCGGCCGTCGCCGTTCGGCTGGCTTGTCGTTCGCCTGCACTGTACGCAGTGCCGGTGTTCGGCGGGCTGCCGCTTCGGTGGCGCGCCGTCGACGCGCTCGGGGTCCGTGGCCACGTCGGCCACCCTCCCGACCCGTCTTGAAACACGGACCAAGGAGTCTAACATGAGCGCGAGTCGTCGAGTGGTTCGAGACTCGCAGGCGAAATGAAAGTGAAGGCGGCCTTTGGCCGAACGAGGTCGGACCCGGAGCCCCGTGCGGGCGCCGGCGCACGACCGGCCGATCGCACCCGCTCTGCCGGGGCGGTCGCGCAAGAGCGTCCATGTTGGGACCCGAAAGATGGTGAACTATGCCTGGGAAGGTCGAAGCCAGAGGAAACTCTGGTGGAGGACCGTAGCGATTCTGACGTGCAAATCGATCGTCCTATTTGGGTATAGGGGCGAAAGACTAATCGAACCATCTAGTAGCTGGTTCCTTCCGAAGTTTCCCTCAGGATAGCTGGCGCTTTGTCGCAGTTTTATCTGGTAAAGCGAATGATTAGAGGCCTTGGGGACGAAACGTCCTCAACC
>NW_027556574.1:0-14405 GCF_964204865.1 Styela clava
AAAACCCGTCCAAAAACACCAATAACCCTGCTAAAACGCTTAAAAACAATGAAAAACCGTCAAAAAAACACCAATAACCCTGCTAAAACGCTTAAAAACATGAAAAACCGTCAAAAAACACCAATAACCCTGCTAAAACGCTTAAAAACAGTGAAAAACCGTCAAAAAACACCAATAACCCTGCTAAAACGCTTAAAAACAGTGAAAAACCGTCAAAAAACACCAATAACCCTGCTAAAACGCTTAAAAACAGTGAAAAACCGTCAAAAAACACCAATAACCCTGCTAAAACGCTTAAAAACAGTGAAAAAACCGTCAAAAAAACACCAATAACCCTGCTAAAACGCTTAAAAACAGTGAAAAACCGTCAAAAAACACCAATAACCCTGCTAAAACGCTTAAAAACAGTGAAAAACCGTCAAAAAAACACCAATAACCCTGCTAAAACGCTTAAAAACAGTGAAAAACCGTCAAAAAACACCAATAACCCTGCTAAAACGCTTAAAAACAGTGAAAAACCGTCAAAAAACACCAATAACCCTGCTAAAACGCTTAAAAACAGTGAAAAACCGTCAAAAAACACCAATAACCCTGCTAAATCGCTTAAAAACAGTGTAAAACCGTCAAAAAACACCAATAACCCTGCTAAAACGCTTAAAAACAGTGAAAAACCGTCAAAAAACACCAATAACCCTGCTAAATCGCTTAAAAACAGTGTAAAACCGTCAAAAAACACCAATAACCCTGATAAAACGCTTAAAAACAATGAAAAACCGTCAAAAAACACCAATAACCCTGCTAAAACGCTTAAAAAACAGTGAAAAACCGTCAAAAAACACCAATAACCCTGCTAAAACGCTTAAAAACAGTGAAAAACCGTCAAAAAACACCAATAACCCTGCTAAAACGCTTAAAAACAGTGAAAAACCGTCAAAAAACACCAATAACCCTGCTAAAACGCTTAAAAACAGTGAAAAACCGTCAAAAAACACCAATAACCCTGCTAAAACGCTTAAAAACAGTGAAAAACCGTCAAAAAACACCAATAACCCTGCTAAAACGCTTAAAAACAGTGAAAAACCGTCAAAAAACACCAATAACCCTGCTAAATCGCTTAAAAACAGTGTAAAACCGTCAAAAAACACCAATAACCCTGCTAAAACGCTTAAAAACAGTGAAAAACCGTCAAAAAACACCAATAACCCTGCTAAATCGCTTAAAAACAGTGTAAAACCGTCAAAAAACACCAATAACCCTGATAAAACGCTTAAAAACAGTGAAAAACCGTCAAAAAACACCAATAACCCTGCTAAAACGCTTAAAAACAGTGAAAAACCGTCAAAAAACACCAATCACCCTGCTAAAACGCTTAAAAACAGTGAAAAACCGTCAAAAAACACCAATAACCCTGCTAAAACGCTTAAAAACAATGAAAAACCGTCAAAAAAACACCAATAACCCTGCTAAAACGCTTAAAAACAGTGAAAAACCGTCAAAAAACACCAATAACCCTGCTAAAACGCTTAAAAACAGTGAAAAACCGTCAAAAAACACCAATAACCCTGCTAAAACGCTTAAAAACAATGAAAAACCGTCAAAAAACACCAATAACCCTGCTAAAACGCTTAAAAACAGTGAAAAACCGTCAAAAAACACCAATAACCCTGCTAAAACGCTTAAAAACAGTGAAAAACCGTCAAAAAACACCAATAACCCTGCTAAAACGCTTAAAAACAGTGAAAAACCGTCAAAAAACACAATAACCCTGCTAAAACGCTTAAAAACAGTGAAAAACCGTCAAAAAACACCAATAACCCTGCTAAAAACGCTTAAAAACAGTGAAAAACCGTCAAAAAACACCAATAACCCTGCTAAAACGCTTAAAAACAGTGAAAAACCGTCAAAAAACACCAATAACCCTGCTAAAACGCTTAAAAACAGTGAAAAACCGTCAAAAAACACCAATAACCCTGCTAAATCGCTTAAAAACAGTGTAAAACCGTCAAAAAACACCAATAACCCTGCTAAAACGCTTAAAAACAGTGAAAAACCGTCAAAAAACACCAATAACCCTGCTAAATCGCTTAAAAACAGTGTAAAACCGTCAAAAAACACCAATAACCCTGATAAAACGCTTAAAAAAAAAACAGTGAAAAACCGTCAAAAAACACCAATAACCCTGCTAAAACGCTTAAAAACAGTGAAAAACCGTCAAAAAACACCAATAACCCTGCTAAAACGCTTAAAAACAGTGAAAAACCGTCAAAAAACACCAATAACCCTGCTAAAACGCTTAAAAACAGTGAAAAACCGTCAAAAAACACCAATAACCCTGCTAAAACGCTTAAAAACAGTGAAAACCCGTCCAAAAACACCAATAACCCTGCTAAAACGCTTAAAAACAATGAAAAACCGTCAAAAAACACCAATAACCCTGCTAAAACGCTTAAAAACAGTGAAAAACCGTCAAAAAACACCAATAACCCTGCTAAAACGCTTAAAAACAGTGAAAAACCGTCAAAAAACACCAATAACCCTGCTAAAACGCTTAAAAACAATGAAAAACCGTCAAAAAACACCAATAACCCTGCTAAAACGCTTAAAAACAGTGAAAAACCGTCAAAAAACACCAATAACCCTGCTAAAACGCTTAAAAACAGTGAAAACCCGTCAAAAAACACCAATAACCCTGCTAAAACGCTTAAAAACAGTGAAAAACCGTCAAAAAACACCAATAACCCTGCTAAAACGCTTAAAAACAGTGAAAAACCGTCAAAAAACACCAATAACCCTTCTAAAACGCTTAAAAACAGTGAAAAATCGTCAAAAAACACCAATAACCCTGCTAAAACGCTTAAAAACAGTGAAAAACCGTCAAAAAACACCAATAACCCTGCTAAAACGCTTAAAAACAGTGAAAAACCGTCAAAAAACACTAATAACCCTGCTAAAACGCTTAAAAACAGTGAAAAACTGTAAAAAAACACCAATAACCCTGCTAAAACGCTTAAAAACAGTGAAAAACCGTCAAAAAACACCAATAACCCTGCTAAAACGCTTAAAAACAGTGAAAAACCGTCAAAAAACACCAATAACCCTGCTAAAACGCTTAAAAACAGTGAAAAACCGTCAAAAAACACCAATAACCCTGCTAAAACGCTTAAAAACAATGAAAAACCGTCAAAAAACACCAATAACCCTGCTAAAACGCTTAAAAACAGTGAAAAACCGTCAAAAAACACCAATAACCCTGCCTAAAACGCTTAAAAACAGTGAAAACCCGTCAAAAAACACCAATAACCCTGCTAAAACGCTTAAAAACAGTGAAAAACCGTCAAAAAACACCAATAACCCTGCTAAAACGCTTAAAAACAGTGAAAAACCGTCAAAAAACACCAATAACCCTTCTAAAACGCTTAAAAACAGTGAAAAATCGTCAAAAAACACCAATAACCCTGCTAAAACGCTCAAAAACAGTGAAAAACCGTCAAAAAACACCAATAACCCTGCTAAAACGCTTAAAAACAGTGAAAAACCGTCAAAAAACACTAATAACCCTGCTAAAACGCTTAAAAACAGTGAAAAACCGTAAAAAAACACCAATAACCCTGCTAAAACGCTTAAAAACAGTGAAAAACCGTCAAAAAAGCTTGAAAACAGTGAAAAACCGTCAAAAAACACCAATAACCCTGCTAAAACGCTTAAAAACAGTGAAAAACCGTCAAAAAACACCAATAACCCTGCTAAAACGCTTAAAAACAGTGAAAAACCGTCAAAAAACACCAATAACCCTGCTAAAACGCTTAAAAACAATGAAAAACCGTCAAAAAACACCAATAACCCTGCTAAAACGCTTAAAAACAGTGAAAAACCGTCAAAAAACACCAATAACCCTGCTAAAACGCTTAAAAACAGTGAAAACCCGTCAAAAAACACCAATAACCCTGCTAAAACTCTTAAAAACAGTGAAAAACCGTCAAAAAACACCAATAACCCTGCTAAAACGCTTAAAAACAGTGAAAAACCGTCAAAAAACACCAATAACCCTTCTAAAACGCTTAAAAACAGTGAAAAATCGTCAAAAAACACCAATAACCCTGCTAAAACGCTTAAAAACAGTGAAAAACCGTCAAAAAACACCAATAACCCTGCTAAAACGCTTAAAAACAGTGAAAAACCGTCAAAAAACACTAATAACCCTGCTAAAACGCTTAAAAACAGTGAAAAACCGTAAAAAAACACCAATAACCCTGCTAAAACGCTTAAAAACAGTGAAAAACCGTCAAAAAACACCAATAACCCTGCTAAAACGCTTAAAAACAGTGAAAAACCGTCAAAAAACACCAATAACCCTGCTAAAACGCTTAAAAACAGTGAAAAACCGTCAAAAAACACCAATAACCCTGCTAAAACGCTTAAAAACAGTGAAAAACCGTCAAAAAACACCAATAACCCTGCTAAAACGCTTAAAAACAGTGAAAAACCGTCAAAAAACACCAATAACCCTGCTAAAACGCTTAAAAACAATGAAAAACCGTCAAAAAACACCAATAACCCTGCTAAAACGCTTAAAAACAGTGAAAAACCGTCAAAAAACACCAATAACCCTGCTAAAACGCTTAAAAACAGTGAAAACCCGTCAAAAAACACCAATAACCCTGCTAAAACTCTTAAAAACAGTGAAAAACCGTCAAAAAACACCAATAACCCTGCTAAAACGCTTAAAAACAGTGAAAAACCGTCAAAAAACACCAATAACCCTTCTAAAACGCTTAAAAACAGTGAAAAATCGTCAAAAAACACCAATAACCCTGCTAAAACGCTTAAAAACAGTGAAAAACCGTCAAAAAACACCAATAACCCTGCTAAAACGCTTAAAAACAGTGAAAAACCGTCAAAAAACACTAATAACCCTGCTAAAACGCTTAAAAACAGTGAAAAACCGTAAAAAAACACCAATAACCCTGCTAAAACGCTTAAAAACAGTGAAAAACCGTCAAAAAACACCAATAACCCTGCTAAAACGCTTAAAAACAGTGAAAAACCGTCAAAAAACACCAATAACCCTGCTAAAACGCTTAAAAACAGTGAAAAACCGTCAAAAAACACCAATAACCCTGCTAAAACGCTTAAAAACAATGAAAAACCGTCAAAAAACACCAATAACCCTGCTAAAACGCTTAAAAACAGTGAAAAACCGTCAAAAAACACCAATAACCCTGCTAAAACGCTTAAAAACAGTGAAAACCCGTCAAAAAACACCAATAACCCTGCTAAAACGCTTAAAAACAGTGAAAAACCGTCAAAAAACACCAATAACCCTGCTAAAACGCTTAAAAACAGTGAAAAACCGTCAAAAAACACCAATAACCCTTCTAAAACGCTTAAAAACAGTGAAAAATCGTCAAAAAACACCAATAACCCTGCTAAAACGCTCAAAAACAGTGAAAAACCGTCAAAAAACACCAATAACCCTGCTAAAACGCTTAAAAACAGTGAAAAACCGTCAAAAAACACTAATAACCCCGCTAAAACGCTTAAAAACAGTGAAAAACCGTAAAAAAACACCAATAACCCTGCTAAAACGCTTAAAAACAGTGAAAAACCGTCAAAAAAGCTTGAAAACAGTGAAAAACCGTCAAAAAACACCAATAACCCTGCAAAAACGCTTAAAAACAGTGAAAAACCGTCAAAAAACACCAATAACCCTGCTAAATCACTTAAAAACAGTGTAAAACCGTCAAAAAACACCAATAACCCTGCTAAAACGCTTAAAAACAGTGAAAAACCGTCAAAAAACACCAATAACCCTGCTAAATCGCTTAAAAACAGTGTAAAACCGTCAAAAAACACCAATAACCCTGATAAAACGCTTAAAAACAGTGAAAAACCGTCAAAAAACACCAATAACCCTGCTAAAACGCTTAAAAACAGTGAAAAACCGTCAAAAAACACCAATAACCCTGCTAAAACGCTTAAAAACAGTGAAAAACCGTCAAAAAACACCAATAACCCTGCTAAAACGCTTAAAAACAGTGAAAACCCGTCCAAAAACACCAATAACCCTGCTAAAACGCTTAAAAACAATGAAAAACAGTCAAAAAACACCAATAACCCTGCTAAAACGCTTAAAAACAGTGAAAAACCGTCAAAAAACACCAATAACCCTGCTAAAACGCTTAAAAACAGTGAAAAACCGTCAAAAAACACCAATAACCCTGCTAAAACGCTTAAAAACAATGAAAAACCGTCAAAAAACACCAATAACCCTGCTAAAACGCTTAAAAACATTGAAAAACCGTCAAAAAACACCAATAACCCTGCTAAAACGCTTAAAAACAGTGAAAACCCGTCAAAAAACACCAATAACCCTGCTAAAACGCTTAAAAACAGTGAAAAACCGTCAAAAAACACCAATAACCCTGCTAAAACGCTTAAAAACAGTGAAAAACCGTCAAAAAACACCAATAACCCTTCTAAAACGCTTAAAAACAGTGAAAAATCGTCAAAAAACACCAATAACCCTGCTAAAACGCTTAAAAACAGTGAAAAACCGTCAAAAAACACCAATAACCCTGCTAAAACGCTTAAAAACAGTGAAAAACCGTCAAAAAACACTAATAACCCTGCTAAAACGCTTAAAAACAGTGAAAAACCGTAAAAAAACACCAATAACCCTGCTAAAACGCTTAAAAACAGTGAAAAACCGTCAAAAAACACCAATAACCCTGCTAAAACGCTTAAAAACAGTGAAAAACCGTCAAAAAACACCAATAACCCTGCTAAAACGCTTAAAAACAGTGAAAAACCGTCAAAAAACACCAATAACCCTGCTAAAACGCTTAAAAACAATGAAAAACCGTCAAAAAACACCAATAACCCTGCTAAAACGCTTAAAAACAGTGAAAAACCGTCAAAAAACACCAATAACCCTGCTAAAACGCTTAAAAACAGTGAAAACCCGTCAAAAAACACCAATAACCCTGCTAAAACGCTTAAAAACAGTGAAAAACCGTCAAAAAACACCAATAACCCTGCTAAAACGCTTAAAAACAGTGAAAAACCGTCAAAAAACACCAATAACCCTGCTAAAACGCTTAAAAACAGTGAAAAACCGTCAAAAAACACCAATAACCCTGCTAAAACGCTTAAAAACAGTGAAAAACCGTCAAAAAACACCAATAACCCTGCTAAAACGCTTAAAAACAGTGAAAAACCGTCAAAAAACACCAATAACCCTGCTAAAACGCTTAAAAACAATGAAAAACCGTCAAAAAACACCAATAACCCTGCTAAAACGCTTAAAAACAGTGAAAAACCGTCAAAAAACACCAATAACCCTGCTAAAACGCTTAAAAACAGTGAAAAACCGTCAAAAAACACCAATAACCCTGCTAAAACGCTTAAAAACAGTGAAAAACCGTCAAAAAACACCAATAACCCTGCTAAAACGCTTAAAAACAGTGAAAAACCGTCAAAAAACACCAATAACCCTGCTAAAACGCTTAAAAACAGTGAAAAACCGTCAAAAAACACCAATAACCCTGCTAAAACGCTTAAAAACAGTGAAAAACCGTCAAAAAACACCAATAACCCTGCTAAAACGCTTAAAAACAGTGAAAAACCGTCAAAAAACACCAATAACCCTGCTAAATCGCTTAAAAACAGTGTAAAACCGTCAAAAAACACCAATAACCCTGCTAAAACGCTTAAAAACAGTGAAAAACCGTCAAAAAACACCAATAACCCTGCTAAATCGCTTAAAAACAGTGTAAAACCGTCAAAAAACACCAATAACCCTGATAAAACGCTTAAAAACAGTGAAAAACCGTCAAAAAACACCAATAACCCTGCTAAAACGCTTAAAAACAGTGAAAAACCGTCAAAAAACACCAATAACCCTGCTAAAACGCTTAAAAACAGTGAAAAACCGTCAAAAAACACCAATAACCCTGCTAAAACGCTTAAAAACAGTGAAAAACCGTCAAAAAACACCAATAACCCTGCTAAAACGCTTAAAAACAGTGAAAACCCGTCCAAAAACACCAATAACCCTGCTAAAACGCTTAAAAACAATGAAAAACCGTCAAAAAACACCAATAACCCTGCTAAAACGCTTAAAAACAGTGAAAAACCGTCAAAAAACACCAATAACCCTGCTAAAACGCTTAAAAACAGTGAAAAACCGTCAAAAAACACCAATAACCCTGCTAAAACGCTTAAAAACAATGAAAAACCGTCAAAAAACACCAATAACCCTGCTAAAACGCTTAAAAACAGTGAAAAACCGTCAAAAAACACCAATAACCCTGCTAAAACGCTTAAAAACAGTGAAAACCCGTCAAAAAACACCAATAACCCTGCTAAAACGCTTAAAAACAGTGAAAAACCGTCAAAAAACACCAATAACCCTGCTAAAACGCTTAAAAACAGTGAAAAACCGTCAAAAAACACCAATAACCCTTCTAAAACGCTTAAAAACAGTGAAAAATCGTCAAAAAACACCAATAACCCTGCTAAAACGCTTAAAAACAGTGAAAAACCGTCAAAAAACACCAATAACCCTGCTAAAACGCTTAAAAACAGTGAAAAACCGTCAAAAAACACTAATAACCCTGCTAAAACGCTTAAAAACAGTGAAAAACTGTAAAAAAACACCAATAACCCTGCTAAAACGCTTAAAAACAGTGAAAAACCGTCAAAAAACACCAATAACCCTGCTAAAACGCTTAAAAACAGTGAAAAACCGTCAAAAAACACCAATAACCCTGCTAAAACGCTTAAAAACAGTGAAAAACCGTCAAAAAACACCAATAACCCTGCTAAAACGCTTAAAAACAATGAAAAACCGTCAAAAAACACCAATAACCCTGCTAAAACGCTTAAAAACAGTGAAAAACCGTCAAAAAACACCAATAACCCTGCCTAAAACGCTTAAAAACAGTGAAAACCCGTCAAAAAACACCAATAACCCTGCTAAAACGCTTAAAAACAGTGAAAAACCGTCAAAAAACACCAATAACCCTGCTAAAACGCTTAAAAACAGTGAAAAACCGTCAAAAAACACCAATAACCCTTCTAAAACGCTTAAAAACAGTGAAAAATCGTCAAAAAACACCAATAACCCTGCTAAAACGCTCAAAAACAGTGAAAAACCGTCAAAAAACACCAATAACCCTGCTAAAACGCTTAAAAACAGTGAAAAACCGTCAAAAAACACTAATAACCCTGCTAAAACGCTTAAAAACAGTGAAAAACCGTAAAAAAACACCAATAACCCTGCTAAAACGCTTAAAAACAGTGAAAAACCGTCAAAAAAGCTTGAAAACAGTGAAAAACCGTCAAAAAACACCAATAACCCTGCTAAAACGCTTAAAAACAGTGAAAAACCGTCAAAAAACACCAATAACCCTGCTAAAACGCTTAAAAACAGTGAAAAACCGTCAAAAAACACCAATAACCCTGCTAAAACGCTTAAAAACAATGAAAAACCGTCAAAAAACACCAATAACCCTGCTAAAACGCTTAAAAACAGTGAAAAACCGTCAAAAAACACCAATAACCCTGCTAAAACGCTTAAAAACAGTGAAAACCCGTCAAAAAACACCAATAACCCTGCTAAAACTCTTAAAAACAGTGAAAAACCGTCAAAAAACACCAATAACCCTGCTAAAACGCTTAAAAACAGTGAAAAACCGTCAAAAAACACCAATAACCCTTCTAAAACGCTTAAAAACAGTGAAAAATCGTCAAAAAACACCAATAACCCTGCTAAAACGCTTAAAAACAGTGAAAAACCGTCAAAAAACACCAATAACCCTGCTAAAACGCTTAAAAACAGTGAAAAACCGTCAAAAAACACTAATAACCCTGCTAAAACGCTTAAAAACAGTGAAAAACCGTAAAAAAACACCAATAACCCTGCTAAAACGCTTAAAAACAGTGAAAAACCGTCAAAAAACACCAATAACCCTGCTAAAACGCTTAAAAACAGTGAAAAACCGTCAAAAAACACCAATAACCCTGCTAAAACGCTTAAAAACAGTGAAAAACCGTCAAAAAACACCAATAACCCTGCTAAAACGCTTAAAAACAATGAAAAACCGTCAAAAAACACCAATAACCCTGCTAAAACGCTTAAAAACAGTGAAAAACCGTCAAAAAACACCAATAACCCTGCTAAAACGCTTAAAAACAGTGAAAACCCGTCAAAAAACACCAATAACCCTGCTAAAACGCTTAAAAACAGTGAAAAACCGTCAAAAAACACCAATAACCCTGCTAAAACGCTTAAAAACAGTGAAAAACCGTCAAAAAACACCAATAACCCTTCTAAAACGCTTAAAAACAGTGAAAAATCGTCAAAAAACACCAATAACCCTGCTAAAACGCTCAAAAACAGTGAAAAACCGTCAAAAAACACCAATAACCCTGCTAAAACGCTTAAAAACAGTGAAAAACCGTCAAAAAACACTAATAACCCCGCTAAAACGCTTAAAAACAGTGAAAAACCGTAAAAAAACACCAATAACCCTGCTAAAACGCTTAAAAACAGTGAAAAACCGTCAAAAAAGCTTGAAAACAGTGAAAAACCGTCAAAAAACACCAATAACCCTGCAAAAACGCTTAAAAACAGTGAAAAACCGTCAAAAAACACCAATAACCCTGCTAAATCACTTAAAAACAGTGTAAAACCGTCAAAAAACACCAATAACCCTGCTAAAACGCTTAAAAACAGTGAAAAACCGTCAAAAAACACCAATAACCCTGCTAAATCGCTTAAAAACAGTGTAAAACCGTCAAAAAACACCAATAACCCTGATAAAACGCTTAAAAACAGTGAAAAACCGTCAAAAAACACCAATAACCCTGCTAAAACGCTTAAAAACAGTGAAAAACCGTCAAAAAACACCAATAACCCTGCTAAAACGCTTAAAAACAGTGAAAAACCGTCAAAAAACACCAATAACCCTGCTAAAACGCTTAAAAACAGTGAAAACCCGTCCAAAAACACCAATAACCCTGCTAAAACGCTTAAAAACAATGAAAAACAGTCAAAAAACACCAATAACCCTGCTAAAACGCTTAAAAACAGTGAAAAACCGTCAAAAAACACCAATAACCCTGCTAAAACGCTTAAAAACAGTGAAAAACCGTCAAAAAACACCAATAACCCTGCTAAAACGCTTAAAAACAATGAAAAACCGTCAAAAAACACCAATAACCCTGCTAAAACGCTTAAAAACAGTGAAAAACCGTCAAAAAACACCAATAACCCTGCTAAAACGCTTAAAAACAGTGAAAACCCGTCAAAAAACACCAATAACCCTGCTAAAACGCTTAAAAACAGTGAAAAACCGTCAAAAAACACCAATAACCCTGCTAAAACGCTTAAAAACAGTGAAAAACCGTCAAAAAACACCAATAACCCTTCTAAAACGCTTAAAAACAGTGAAAAATCGTCAAAAAACACCAATAACCCTGCTAAAACGCTTAAAAACAGTGAAAAACCGTCAAAAAACACCAATAACCCTGCTAAAACGCTTAAAAACAGTGAAAAACCGTCAAAAAACACTAATAACCCTGCTAAAACGCTTAAAAACAGTGAAAAACCGTAAAAAAACACCAATAACCCTGCTAAAACGCTTAAAAACAGTGAAAAACCGTCAAAAAACACCAATAACCCTGCTAAAACGCTTAAAAACAGTGAAAAACCGTCAAAAAACACCAATAACCCTGCTAAAACGCTTAAAAACAGTGAAAAACCGTCAAAAAACACCAATAACCCTGCTAAAACGCTTAAAAACAATGAAAAACCGTCAAAAAACACCAATAACCCTGCTAAAACGCTTAAAAACAGTGAAAAACCGTCAAAAAACACCAATAACCCTGCTAAAACGCTTAAAAACAGTGAAAACCCGTCAAAAAACACCAATAACCCTGCTAAAACGCTTAAAAACAGTGAAAAACCGTCAAAAAACACCAATAACCCTGCTAAAACGCTTAAAAACAGTGAAAAACCGTCAAAAAACACCAATAACCCTTCTAAAACGCTTAAAAACAGTGAAAAATCGTCAAAAAACACTAATAACCCTGCTAAAACGCTTAAAAACAGTGAAAAACCGTAAAAAAACACCAATAACCCTGCTAAAACGCTTAAAAACAGTGAAAAACCGTCAAAAAAGCTTGAAAACAGTGAAAAACCATCAAAAAACACCAATAACCCTGCTAAAACGCTTAAAAACAGTGAAAACCAGTCAAAAAACACCAATAACCCTGCTAAAACGCTTAAAAACAATGAAAAACCGTCAAAAAACACCAATAACCCTGCTAAAACGCTTAAAAACAGTGAAAAACCGTCAAAAAACACCAATAACTCTGCTAAAACGCCTAAAAACAGTGAAAAACCGTCAAAAAACACCAATAACCCTGCTAAAACGCTTAAAAACAGTGAAAAACCGTCAAAAAACACCAATAACCCTGCTAAAACGCTTAAAAACAGTGAAAACCCGTCCAAAAACACCAATAACCCTGCTAAAACGCTTAAAAACAATGAAAAACCGTCAAAAAACACCAATAACCCTGCTAAAACGCTTAAAAACAGTGAAAAACCGTCAAAAAACACCAATAACCCTGCTAAAACGCTTAAAAACAGTGAAAAACCGTCAAAAACACCAATAACCCTGCTAAAACGCTTAAAAACAATGAAAAACCGTCAAAAAACACCAATAACCCTGCTAAAACGCTTAAAAACAGTGAAAAACCGTCAAAAAACACCAATAACCCTGCTAAAACGCTTAAAAACAGTGAAAAACCGTCAAAAAACACCAATAACCCTGCTAAAACGCTTAAAAACAGTGAAAAACCGTCAAAAAACACCAATAACCCTGCTAAAACGCTTAAAAACAGTGAAAAACCGTCAAAAAACACCAATAACCCTGCTAAAACGCTTAAAAACAGTGTAAAACCGTCAAAAAACACCAATAACCCTGATAAAACGCTTAAAAACAATGAAAAACCGTCAAAAAACACCAATAACCCTGCTAAAACGCTTAAAAACAGTGAAAAACCGTCAAAAAACACCAATAACCCTGCTAAAACGCTTAAAAACAGTGAAAAACCGTCAAAAAACACCAATAACCCTGCTAAAACGCTTAAAAACAGTGAAAAACCGTCAAAAAACACCAATAACCCTGCTAAAACGCTTAAAAACAGTGAAAAACCGTCAAAAAACACCAATAACCCTGCTAAAACGCTTAAAAACAGTGAAAAACCGTCAAAAAACACCAATAACCCTGCTAAAACGCTTAAAAACAGTGAAAAACCGTCAAAAAACACCAATAACCCTGCTAAATCGCTTAAAAACAGTGTAAAACCGTCAAAAAACACCAATAACCCTGCTAAAACGCTTAAAAACAGTGAAAAACCGTCAAAAAACACCAATAACCCTGCTAAATCGCCTAAAAACAGTGTAAAACCGTCAAAAAACACCAATAACCCTGATAAAACGCTTAAAAACAGTGAAAAACCGTCAAAAAACACCAATAACCCTGCTAAAACGCCTAAAAACAGTGAAAAACCGTCAAAAAACACCAATAACCCTGCTAAAACGCTTAAAAACAGTGAAAAACCGTCAAAAAACACCAATAACCCTGCTAAAACGCTTAAAAACAATGAAAAACCGTCAAAAAACACCAATAACCCTGCTAAAACGCTTAAAAACAGTGAAAAACCGTCAAAAAACACCAATAACCCTGCTAAAACGCTTAAAAACAGTGAAAAACCGTCAAAAAACACCAATAACCCTGCTAAAACGCTTAAAAACAGTGAAAAACCGTCAAAAAACACCAATAACCCTGCTAAAACGCTTAAAAACAGTGAAAAACCGTCAAAAAACACCAATAACCCTGCTAAAACGCTTAAAAACAGTGAAAAACCGTCAAAAAACACCAATAACCCTGCTAAAACGCTTAAAAACAGTGAAAAACCGTCAAAAAACACCAATAACCCTGCTAAAACGCTTAAAAACAGTGAAAAACCGTCAAAAAACACCAATAACCCTGCTAAAACGCTTAAAAACAGTGAAAAACCGTCAAAAAACACCAATAACCCTGCTAAAACGCTTAAAAACAGTGAAAAACCGTCAAAAAACACCAATAACCCTGCTAAAACGCTTAAAAACAGTGAAAAACCGTCAAAAAACACCAATAACCCTGCTAAATCGCTTAAAAACAGTGTAAAACCGTCAAAAAACACCAATAACCCTGCTAAAACGCTTAAAAACAGTGAAAAACCGTCAAAAAACACCAATAACCCTGCTAAATCGCTTAAAAACAGTGTAAAACCGTCAAAAAACACCAATAACCCTGATAAAACGCTTAAAAACAGTGAAAAACCGTCAAAAA